>NW_003303634.1:128462-135055 GCF_000142945.1 Phytophthora infestans T30-4
GCTCGACACGCAGGTAAGTTTTATAGCTCACACTCCCACTTGATCTCGGCGACGCACTTGGAAGTCGACGCGATCACACACGCGCATCCTAGTTGCCGCCATAGTCCTAGTAGTAGCGTAGTCGCAGCTCAAAGACAATAGCAGTCCACTCAGTAACAGTACTCCCACTCGATCGCCCTCGTCTTCATCAATGTCGCTCAGGTACAGCCTCCGCATCAACAGCAGTAGTCAACTTCAGTAGCAGTAGTCGTAGTTGTAGCCATGTCCTCGGATACGTTGTCGTCGCTCGACACAATAGGTAAGACTTTCATAGCCTTGCGAAAGTGTGTGTGCTTCACCACTGCAAGTGCCTTTGTCATTATATCGGCCACCATAGCATCAGTTCCGATGTGCTGGGTTGTAAGTTGCTTCAACTCCACATGGCGTCTGATCATGTGGTACTTGTTATCGATATGTTTCGATTTCGAATGTTTGCCAGGTTTCGCAGTTAAGGCAATGGCTCCTTGATTGTCTCCCAGTAGTTGAGGTACTGGATGCTTCCAGCTCAACTCTTTGCATAGGCCAGCAAGCCACAACAAGTCCTTGGTCGCCTCTGCCATTGCTACGTACTCAGCTTCACAGGTACTAAGCGCGTTGATCTCTTGCTTGCGAGATGCGTAGGAGATGACGTTGTCGTCCAGCATAGTGATGTAGCCACTGATACTCCGTCGATCCACAGGGTCGTTCGCATAATCAGCATCAGAGTAGCCACTAACTTGCACATCAGTCCGTAGCTTCACATTCATCACTAGTCCGTAGTCACATGTAACCTTCAGGTAACGCAGCACCCTCTTGGCTTGTGCGAAATGCATATGATCATAGCTCGCAAGATACTTGCCCAGGTGTCGGGTAGCATGAGCTATGTCAGGTCTCGATGCACTAACGAGGTACTGGAGAGCGCCCATTAATTCTCTGTAGGGAAGATACTCCTTCGAAGCAGGCACGTCTGTCTTCGAGGGCGTTGTAGCTTCTGGTGTAGCGCAGCCATCACAGTTCTCCATATGAAAACGCTTCAACACCCCCAGTACGTACTGCTTCTGGCAGTACACTATTTGCCGGCGCGGCTGGTCAATCAGGATCTCGACGCCTAAGAGATATTTGACTGTGCCCATCGTCGTGAGCTCGAATGTCTCTTGCAGTGAGGCAGCGATTGTGGCACACAGGTCACGTGAACCCATCAGCAGTAGATCGTCCACGTAAACCGTCAGTAGCAACTTGACCTCACCATCCTTCCTCAATGCATATAGGCCGTAGTCAGAGTCCTACCTAGTAAAGCCCATCGCAACAAGCTTCGCATGAAGCGTGCGATTCCACAAGTTTCCAGGTCTTGTGACCCTTCAACGATTGAAGTTCCACCAACATTGCAGCTCTCCACTGCTGCCAGTACTTGCTTGCACGTGCTCGTTTGTACGTCGTCGGAATCTGCACATCCGTAGTCATAGCCTGCACCAGGCCTACCACGTAATCCGACAATCGAACGTTCACCTTCTGCTTCCTTCTTGGTCACTTTAGGCAGGGCTCTCTTGATGGAGGTTGAATCTCGAAGCCACTTGTCTCCTTCTCCACCATTGTAGGTTTCTTCTTTGTTCTGCGTCTCTTGCGCTTCCTCACTTCCGAACCTTCCTTGGCTTCTTCAGCAGGATCCTGCAACACGGCTGGTGCTGCAACACCAGCAGTCTCCGCACTGTCCTTGCTCACAGGTGCGTCAACGATTGACAAACTCCCACTCGAACTTAACTCAGTTTCTGCAGGTTCGTCAGCAAGTGGTACCGCCTCAAGTGGCTTCTCCGCACTAGAGATGCCGTCACTCCAACCTGGAAGATACGTCTCCATGTTGGTCTTGATGCGCGCCACAGGCACAGCCTCGAGTAGAATATGATCACCATCAAAGAATGCGTTCTCTAATAGATGCTTCATGTAGATGCCATCGGTCGTGAACTTTCATGGAACTTCACATTCCCACTACGAGCTGTCACCACTTGAGCTGTCACCAGGTCAATGAGCTTGAAGCCTAGAATCGATTCACTATAACCCAGTAATAAGCACAGTCTTGCCCTTGCTTCCAGCTTTTCATTCGCTTGTCTTGACTCAGGGGGAACACGCACGTGTGCTAGACAGCCCCAAGTACGCAAATCATCCAGCATGGGCTCCAATTCGTACAGTTTCTGGTGCGGGGACACCAATCCTAAGGGCTTGGTGGGCAACCAGTTCAATGTCGTCACCACATGCCGGAAGGCTTCTCCCCACAAGGAGTTGGGCATGTGTGTAGCCATCAGCATCGCTCTGACCCTTGGTAGAACCACGCCGTTAGCACGCTCCACAATGCCGTTCTCTTGAGGAGAATAGGCGTTCGTAAACTGCCGCTCAATCCCTTGGTCGACGCAGTAGTCACTTAGCTTCTTGCTTGCAAATTCACCTCCTTGGTCAGAGTGTAGTCGTCGCACCTTCTTCTCAGGAAAACGAGTTCGCAGCCTGTTCAGTAGGACCTTGATGTGAAACGTTGCTTCACTCTTCTTCTTGAGTAGGAACGGCCACTTGTACCTTGTAGACTCATCTATGATAAAGAGAAACATTGTAGCTCCATCCACAGACTGTTCGTTCACAGAGCAAATGTCCATCATGAGAGTCGCTAGAGGTTCGGACTTCCGCGATGGAATCCGTTTATAAGACATTCGTTTTGCCTTACTGGCAGCACAAGCAACGCACTCGTAGGAAGTCAGACCTTTTGCTTCATCTTAACTCCAACATCGAGTTTGTTTGCCAACACTTTCACCGTCTCCATGCTCATATGACCAAATCGTTGGTGAAGCAGCTCCATGGCTTTCTTGCTGTCCATGTCCTCTTTTAGAGCCGCCATCACCATTACTCCAGTCACTCTATCTGCACGTAGTCGGTAGATACTGTCACGCATCATGAACTTGAGTGATGTGCTTGGCTTGGAGATCCAAACAGTCTGTTGGTCCTCTGAGCATGCCAACTTGAAGTTGCCCTTCGTTTGTAGGTAGCCCAAACTAATGATGTTCACCTTCGCGTTCGGTGTGTACACCACGTCGTCCAGGAGACGGTCCTCGAGCTGGCCAGTTGCCTGGTTAACAACACGCAATAGCACAGACCCACAAACAGAAGTGTGTTCAGTTGTGCCATTCGCAAAGTCAAGTCGACTAGCTTGGTCTTCCCTTATGGTAGTAAACAATGACAGGTCACCACAGACATTTGCCTGGGATCCTGAATCAAGTATCCACTCCACAAACTCAGACTGAGCTGATTGCATACCTTGATTCTGGTTCACAGCGTTGACTTGACGAGAGTTGGGTGGTCTGTTCTCACGACGGTCTTCAAATCGACGCGGAGACATGTTCCGCCCTTGGAAATTGTCACGTCGAGGTGAAGGTCCTCGTCCTCTCGAAGGATTGTCACGCCACTGCTGCTGCGGAGACGACGGTCCATAGCGACTCAGTCGATCATCGCGTTGGGGTGGCGGCTCATAGCGACTCGGTCTCTCGTTACGCCACTGCTGCTGACGCGGTGGAGATCGATAACGCCCTGGATTCCCTCTTGGTTCACATCCTCGCATTGACGGAGATCGGCCCCTTCCTCTTGGTGGAGTTCGTTCTCGATTGAAGAATCGGGGTGGTGAACGACTTCGTCCTCGTCCTTGAATAGGAGGGTCAAAGTGTCCAACATCTTGACTCCAGAGTCCTCTCTCGTACGCACTCTCCAAGTTAGGTCTGCAATCATTGCGCATCCCTGATTCTTGGCGTCTGTTAAACCCGACATCAGGACCTCGACAGCTATCCCCCGGCACAGCCGAACCCCCTTGTGGTTCAGCTTGATTGCGCCATGGCTCAAGTGTAGGCCCTTTCGAGTTACTCGACAGTCCTTGCCCCAAGTAGTAGATGACTGATTCCCACGTAGGCACCAATCCAGCTGTAGACCGATTGCCCTCCCACTGAGTCTGCGCAGTACTCGATACAGTAGGTTGCATGTTTTGCAGTACAGTAGCTTGTACATCCTGTTGAACTTCAGGTTGTACCGCAGATTGTATGGCAGTCTGCACAGCTACAGCTGGTGCTTGCAGTGTAGGCAGTGAGGTTGATTGTCGTTGTTGCAGTCCTTGTCCTCCAACTTGTATGTGTTGAACAGGAACTCCAACTTGCAGCTGCAGTCGCTGCGTTGCTTGCGCAACCGACGATTGAGTGCGTTGCGTACTTGCCCGCACCCCTTCAACAACACGACGCTCTCCTCCTTCTTCACTTTCTGCAGGAGACGTTAGTGACCATGCAGGTGATTGCGTAGCCGTAGACGATAGGGCAGCACCATCCGTAAGGTCAATCGCATTCGCATCGCATAGTGATAGGCCAGCAAACAGTCCTTGGCCATCTTCTTCCGACGCTACCGCATCCACACGACGTACAGAGTTCACCAGCGACACGGGAGCCCTTAGTTGTCTCTCTTGCAGCTTTCTCGCGAGCTCTGGCTTCAGTTGCTGGCCAGTGAGAGCCGTACACTCGGCATACCAATGTCCTTCTCCTAGACAGCTCGCGCAATTTGTACGCTGCTTCTTATCTGCAACTCCCTTGGATCGCTTGCGCTGTTGCTTGCTGCGCTTGCGTCCTCGAGCTTGACCTTGTCCTTGGTCCGCTCCGACGTGAGCAACTTGCATTGAATGCGCGACCGGTTGTCTGGTCTGCGCACGCAGCTGGTCACGCTGGTGTTCAGCAGCGCGCAGTCGTTGTAGGGCTTCAGCAAGTATGAGTGTCTTACGATCATGGTTGTTAAGCCAAGCGCCATGTTCACGGGCGAGATCTTTAAGCGCTTCCACGCTGTTCGACAGTAGTAGGCTTGCATGTTGCCACTCAGCGAACTCACCATTAGCTTGATGTAGAAGTGTCACCTTCTTCGCAATGTCGTCAACATACTGCGATACCGACTCGTTTGGCTTGAGCCGGCGCGTCACTAGCTCTTGCAGTAGGTAATCAGGATTAATACCATCTCCAGCCTCAAAGTGCTGCGTAATCGCATCGTAGAGCATTGCAGCGGCGTCCATATTGTCGTGGATGTCGTCGATCTTGAACGTCGTACGTAGGTCAACAGACAGCGACAACGCAAGTGCTGAGAATGCCTTGTTCTTGCGCGACTTGTACCACACGCGATACTTGTCACGACGCATGCCTTCTACTGCATCGTAGCGCTCAGGGCCATAGGTGATGCCTCCCAGCATCTTCGGCTCGAAGTGCAACGGCACCTCGCCCTTCCAGGCTTTGTAGTCGCCCTTCAGATGGAGCTTGGGCAGCTTGATCGGGGGTGAGTTGATGAGGACCTTGGTGTACTCAGCCAGCTCGGCGTCGTTGTAGCGGCCAGTAGGGTTCATGTTGTCTAGAGGGCGCCACGGATCGCTGGGGTCTTGGTCGCCGTCTTGTTGGTTTAGCGGCGACTGGGGAGGATTGTCAACTGGCACGGTCCTCCGTGTTCGTCGACGAAAGTTTATGCATACTTTCAAGTAACATTTGGAATAACGGGCGGCCACCCGGGATTCCAGCCAATGAACAAATTAGTCGTTCTGCATCACTGTGCGACAGTGTTGCGTCATTGTTCAAGTCTGAATTTCCTGCCAATGGGGTTGACGCTTGATCTTGATGGGTCGAAATTCCAGAACTTGTGTCTGGAACACCAGCAGCCACGTCAGTCGCAGACTGCGCCCTGATTGGGCTCATAACCAATGGTGACGTAGGGTTCGTCACAGGGGGATTGTTCTCCATGTGTCGATCGGTTCTAAGAGTAGGAGCCATTTAAATGTAAATACACTTAAATGTCAACATTAGGAAACTAATCATGAAGTAACGTAAGCACGTAAGTGCCGGGCAAAAGGCCGCGACAGGACTGCGGTGTCTGGCGAGGCTGCTCTCTTCTCTGCTGCTCTCTGGTGAGCGGCAGGCGTCAAAACGCAAAGTGTGGAGCAGCCTCCGCCAGAACACCGCTGTACCGCAAAAGTAGATTAGTATACAAATAGCAAATAAATCAATACTAAACTCCAGATAAATGCACTCTCGTTTGAGTACACCATCTTGGCAGCGCACAGCCAACGATGTCCTTGTGCATACAGTCCTTGGTATAATCCTTCGCCATTGCACGCACGTGTACTCAGTATAGCCGGCTGTAGTGCAGCCGCAAGCTGCACTGCCAGGCGCATGAGTGTCCTTGGGATGTGTCTTTGCAGACACTGGCAGTGGACGGTGGCTCGTAGGTGGGGGCACCGGACACTGGCAGACTGCAATGCACTGGCGCTCGACACGCAGGTAAGTTTATAGCTCACAGGAGGCCCTGCAAAACCTGGCGACGTCAATGCCGACCCAATGGCTCCAGCGTTTTAATGCGTTTGACACCTACGAGCGATGGACCACCGCACATATGCGGGGAAACCTGTGTGCGCAGGCGACGGAAGCCGCCGCCACACCGAAACCAAATACAGTAACGGGGAAGTCGTACAAAGGGAAGGAATGTGATAGTCTTCACATCCGGGTGCGAGAGGTATGGCTCATGATGGACGCGGGTTT
>NW_003303634.1:136670-139270 GCF_000142945.1 Phytophthora infestans T30-4
CGGTCAGTGGGAGAGTGCTATCACATCTTCGATTACGAGACCGGTTTATCCGTCAAGGCATCCGGTGTCTACTTCGAATCGTTGCCAGAGGCCGCAGCGATACGAAATTTCCAGAAAATGGCGGCCGAGTATTTCCCGGTCAATAACAAGGCTGGGAAGATTGCCACGATGATGATCTAAAAATTAGCGGCGACTAGGGAAGCGTCGAATGCCTCTTCTGACTTGGACAAGGCCGTTCTAGAAGGGTTAAGCTAGCAGCGTCAAGTGCACTTGGGATCCGATATCCCTAAAAAAAACGATCCGGTGTATATTTTAGTGACGGATTATGCGGACGTGGTGAACAAACACCCACCGACCCAGCTCCCACATGATCGAGGCGTACGGCACGAGATCGATCTTGTGCCTGGCACAAGTACCGTGTCACGAGACAATGGCAACTTCTACGTAAGCTGTGCGAGGTTATCGATGCCTTCTTCGCTATGAAAGCGAAGGAAGCCATGGTGCGGGAGTCAAGGCCCCCGCAGTCGACGCCAGCTTTCTGCGTTCGAAATCCGAACGGGAAGCGAGTCTAGCTCACGGTTAAAACAAGCTGGACAACGCGACGTCGCCGGCCAAGACACTATTCCCACGAAAGGATGTGTTGTTGACCAACATGACCGGAAGCGTACTGCACAGTGCGCTAGATTTGGTAGATGGATACTACTAGATCCTGATGCGCGAGAGCGACATCCCGCTCACCACGGTAAGCACTCCAAGCGACATGCTTTTGGAGTGGTTCGTCATGCCGCAGAGCTTGTCTAACGCCCCGGCGACATTCAACCGCCTGGTGACGCAATTGTTCAGGCCACTGCGTGCCTTCGTAGAAACGGGGTTCAACGTCATCTTTGTCCACAAACGTGCGGAGGGAGGCAAGACGGCCATGGAGCTTTATTGGGGACACCTCCGAGGAGGGTTGAACGTCATTACAGCTAACAAGCTCGATGCCAGCATCGACAAGTGCCTCTTCGCGCCACCAGAGATCAAAGTTATCGGCTACTACGTCAGCAACGTAGGTGTTCGACCTGACGCAGACGTCATTACAGCATGACCGACGCAACTACCCCAAAAGAAACTTAGAAAATTGTAGGATTGGCCAACTACCTTTATCAGTACAGCGCAGTGTACGCGGACGTCGCGACGCCCTTGTCCGACCTCCTTTAGATGGACGCCGACTAGCGACGGGAGCGAAAGCACCAGGATGATTTCGATAGCATCAAAGCCAGTCTCCAAGCAGCTTCTGTCGTGTCCCTGCTGGACGCAACAAAGCTGTTCAGCGTCGTCCGCGATGTCTTCGACAATGCAATCGGTTGTGTATTGCTGCGGCCGGATGCAGCTAACAACGGGCGAGCCATCTCGTTCCAGACCAGGCAGCACAACGCCGCCGAGTGGAACTACCCTGTTCAGGACAAGGGGCTCCTGGCAAAGACGATTGCCCTCGTGAAGTTTCGCGTGCATCTTCTGGGCTCGCGGCCCTTTGAGATCTACACAGACCACGTATACTTGTGGACGGCGCAGTGGTCAATGCATGTGGCTTTAAGTCAGGACGCCAGGGTTCGATTTCCACCAGGCGGATCACTTCACGCACACGCGAGTGATGTTTTGCTGCCAGTGCGGAAGATCTTCAGACATCTCAAAGACATGAGACTTGTCGACGGAAGTCAACAACTTGAGCAGCCCAAGTGAGCATCACGCTGTCACCACTGGTGTCACCAAAAACAGATACTTGTTGACCCCCGTGTCGCCGTTGGTAATCGAAGTTATTACGGCGCAGTCGCAGTATGTCGGGTTGGCAACCCACGTGTCACCGGTGGCTTCGTCTTTTCATTCTTACACTAACCAGTTGTGTCTGTCTGTGTTCGACACGGCTCACGGCGACCTTGCACGCGTCGGAGAACGGCGTAGACGTCGCCTCCTCGCCCGGGTCGTTCGAATTGGCGTTCTCGATCCCGCTCACGGTCTCCGCGGGGTGACCTGCGGAAATAGTCTTTTTAAGCAGCTTGGTCTCGTACTCGTGGGCCACGTCGGGAGCGTCGAGGGGGATGTTGTCGAGGGTCTCCGACGTACCATGGTCCGGAGGATAACCTAGCCAACATATTAGATAGCGGCGCGCGGTCGGGGCCGCGCGAGGAGCACGACTACGGACGTTACAGTGAGCAGCCGACCTGTGTGGGATCTTCGTGGTCAGCTATACGCTCCACAATCCAGCCCGCGTCACCCACCGAGTCAACTATCGGTGGTGGGCCTTCACGGTGATACGACGTACGCCCGGTACGTCTAGGTCGAGGTGGAGACCGATTTGAACCGTGCGTTTGAACACGCCGATTGGAGCTGAGCGGATGGGAAGATCGTGCCTGGCAGAAATGACGTGTCTCTGGCGCGTCAGGCTCATCGGGGCTGGGTCGCCCGACGCAATTCTCCGTCCTGTCGGCTTGGGTACGGAAATCGTCGCAGCGAAATAACCGCTTCGAGTCGCCCCGACGTAAAAAGGTCTGGGTGGGAGGCTTAATTGAACGACTGAGATGGCCCAGGGTGGTAGGCCGTCCAACGCCAACCATTGTTTT
>NW_003303634.1:140176-143721 GCF_000142945.1 Phytophthora infestans T30-4
ACCGTACCGAGAATTGGTGGGTAGTCTTCTTCAATATTTGGTGCAAGGCGCACGTCCTAAGATCGCGAACGCTGTGCGGACCCTTGGAGAGTACATGAGATCCACTTCTTGCGCTCAGCGCCTTCTTGGTGTCCTCTAGGACCGCGTCGTCCACGACGGATGAGGAGTTCAACTCCTCCTCAGGTCCCAGCAAGACCACCTCGGCTAGCTCGCCTGCCTTTAAGGCTTCGCCGAACTCGGCAATTAACATCTCGTCCAGCTCTAGCAGAGCATCTGCAGCGGGCAGAGTATCAAGGCTGATATCGCCTTCTACCTCCCCCGTCACTCCGTTCACGAGTGTATCTGCTGTTCACAGCAATCACGTAGAGCATCACCGCTCGTCACGTTGGCCACATCGTCCGACGTCGAAGACGTCACAGACGCCCTGCGTCTTCTTCTCCTCTCCCTCCGCGACCGAGCCCGGCCGGATGAGGGCGGTGTGGCGACATCTCCGTCACCACCACCGGGTGCAGCAGCACCATCACTCCTCGAAGAGGATACAGTGTCTCGCAAGACACTCGGCTGAAAGCCAAGAGGTTCTTGACCTTCACACAGTGAACTAGGTGTCACTTCACCTGCATCGCCTGGGCCACGCCCATGATGCCTCGACTCGCAGTCGACCGCGACCCTCGGGTCACGCAGCGGTAGGTCATCGACCAGATTCATACCACTCAGTGGATTACGCGCCACTCCGCGCTCGTCCTCACCAGGACCCAGCAGTTGGTCATTGACCTGACCTGCACCGCTCCGCGGTTAACGTGCCGCACCACGTACGCCCTCAGGGCAAACAGCAACCTCGTTGCTAACAATTTCGGACATACCAATGTCCAGCACTACGGCCGCCTCGGCCTCGTGCTCGCGCCAAAAGCGCTTCTGCTTCCTAGCAGAGGTGGGTTCATGACTCACCAAAGCTCCACTAGGAGCAGGGTGCGACGCACCCAGCGTTTTCGACTTCCAGTCGATCCATGGCTCATGACGTTCCAGCCATGCCATGCCAAGGATGAGGTCATACCTCGCATCCAGGTCTAAGACCAAACAGCGCTCCACGCTATCGAAGTTCTCAAACTTCACTCCAAGGTCGACAGAGACCTTCGACACAGTAACCAGTGTCCCCGTCGCGAGACGGACAGAGATCGTATCTCTCGTTGGCACTTCCAGTGCCTCAGCATACAGCTGACTCCCTTTCAGGGTGGAGCGACGGGCGTAGTTGCCCGAGGCTCCCGAGTCAATCAAGACTCTCCATGGCTTTGCAAAGCCCTTCACGTTCGCTTGAACGACCAGCAAGCCCGGCTTGCACACACTCTTCTCGTAAGAGAGCTCAGCTCTCTTCGGGGCTGAGCCCCGTTGTCCTCTACCTCTTCGAGGCACAACAGAACTCAGTTCTTCCCCAGTAGGCCGCCCCGCGCCAACTGGGAAATGCCGTTTCCCGGCGATGACCCGGAGGGTTGGCTCGCCGGAGCCACGCGCTTCTTGCGCAGAGGGCAATATGCCATCAAGTGCTTAGTGCTATTGCACACAAAGCATCGGCGGATGCCGGCACGCTGCTCCGCAGCAAAAAGCTCCGCTTCTTCATCTTCAGCATAGCTGAGGTCCATCGGCTCTGGACCGCTCGAAGAGCTTGCGCTACTAGCGCTCCAACCAGGTCGAGCCGACCTGAAGTTGTGCTCGGCATTTAACGCCACATTCACCGCCTCTTCGAAAGAGTTAGGGTGTACACGGAACACTTCCGTTCGAGCTGCGCTCACACGAAGTCCCTCCATGAACACGGTCACGCTGACCAGTTCCGGAAGAGGGTCCGCCGCCATTCCGGCGATAAGAGTTCTCAACTCTTGGACATAGTCCAATAAATCCTTCTTACCCTGGCGGGTAGCAAGGAACTTCGACCGGATACGGTACGCCTGATTAGGCGGCGCGAACACGCGCGAAAGCTGTTGCTTCAGCTGATCCCAAGTGGGAAATGCAGCGTCAACAGACGTGCCGCACGTTAGTGCCCATTCGCGAGCGCGACCTCCAAGCCTGGAGATAGCCAGCGCCACGCGCTGATGCTCAGACTGGAGCAGGGCCGATCCCATGGCCATCTCGACCTCACGGGTCCAGAGAAGGAGATTCTCTCCATCCTTCCCCTCGAAGGTTTTTACGCTCACCATGAGCGGTTTCAGTCTCATAGACTCTTCACGCGTCATCGACGCCGCCGCCGTTGCGGCGCTCATCTTCTCTTGGACATGCTCCAAGAGCGCGTTCTCGTAGCGGGAGAGCGATTCCAGCCTGGCAGTGACCGCCTCTGGACCTTGCGATGCAAGATGAGCCACGCCCTCCGGGCCAAGCAAGGACATAAGCTTAGTAAGCGCGTCCTGCTGCGCCGGGGGCAAATTCGCGAACACGGGGTGTTCCATCCTCGCAGAGGATATAGTCAACCGACTCAGGAGCGGGATTGACTACAAGTGCTACCAAGTGCAGCGGGGCTGCCGTAGCTTTAGCGTCAGAGGAAGACGTTCGACTCAAAGAGTCACTAATACTAAGTTCCTTATCCAAAGGACACTTACAGCCCAAGACCAGGGCTCAAAGTTAACACCTTAACTTTTATGCTTCAAAACCAGAAGTGTTTTATTTACTATTATTGCGGCCAAGCCGCCTAGGGGTAAATGTATCTCTTTAACTATCTAGCATAGTTAAACCTAATCAAATGCATAACGTGTGGCTTTCAGCCAACGTACTGAGATACCTTGTTAACTCTCCAACTTATGTACTGAGAGTTTGTTAACTCTCCGGGTACTTCGTACCCCTGTGTGCTCCACACCATGTAACCCCGTTACAACGACGATGGCAACGGGTGCTTTGAAACTTTTCAAGTAGACGAAGGCACGGCAGAAGAACTACAAGCAGGTCATCAAAAACGCAGTGAAATCGTTAGCATGTTAGTAAATTCCGTCACCATTTAATTTCAATGCAACAATTACCTTCGGGCCAACATGGCAGTTACAGTTGCCAGTAATGCCTTCGTCACTGAATCCGCCACATATCTGCTATTGCGTCCATCTTAGACTCTATGTCGGCAACCCGATCTCCACCTTCAGCAACATTTCGACGAGCTAACGCCAAATCTGCATGGACCGTTGACAATTCACGTGCTTTCGGGGCCGCCGGCTGCCCGACAATATGGTAGACCAACGTCGAGACTGACGACGCCAAGGTCGACAAGTCACGGTCCTTCTTTGATCTCTTGACAGGTGCATCTTTGGCTGGCAAGAAAACTGAATGTCGTTTGCTTTGTCTGGATTTCGTTTGACGCTGGCATTCGGTGTTTGCTTGGTGCCCAGCGTCTTCACTGTCAGAGGTATCACCACGGTCGGAGCCATCACGGCCTACCTCTGTAGAACAAAGGGTGGTCAGACTGTCCTCACTGTCGGCAATAGCATTTCCATTCAACCCGCTGAAAGGCCCCAAACACTCTAGTATTGTATCCCAATAGGCTGGATTAACTACAGCATCCTCAACGTTGTTGCCAG
>NW_003303634.1:144760-165036 GCF_000142945.1 Phytophthora infestans T30-4
TACGTACGCCCGTATAAATGCTGATGTTGTTGTTGTTGTCGGTCACTGCAAACCAGACCCTTGGGATATTTAAAAACTCTACGTGAAACCGTTTAATAGAGTGTCGTACGCGCTACATCGCTACAGGTTTCTGAAAGATTTCGTGTAAATTTGAGATCCCGGCGAAACATTTCAAATTTTACATCTTTAACACGAACTTTGCCTCGCAATAACTTCGCGACCCGGTGGCCGATTTGCTTCAAATTTGAACCAAACCAATCACCGTAATATAAACGGTAATTTAGACAAATCAGGGCTTGTTTAGAGATTTTCTGGTTTTTAAATTATTTTGTCCGCCCATCATACTTTATTTTTGGACGGAGAAAGCACCTTTTGTACGAAACACAATTTTTCTTGGAGAACTTAAGCCTTTTGGACTGTATGTACTTCATTCTGAAGCATTACCAGGAATACCGAGTCCAATATGTGGCGACTGACAAACGAAGTCTCCAAGGTAGGCCTATTTAAAGTGAGATCTAAGTCGTACAAGCTCTGTCGTACTTAAACGAGCTTTGTGCCCTTTTGGTGTTAAATGGTTTGACTTTGGCTTGTTAAGCAAAGACGATGTATGTGTCTTGGTGATACCCCTCACCACTACAACGATTTCTGTCCGTCCACCCGTCAGCCTGTCGCTAACTCAAATCCGGACTTTTCATTGGCGAAAAAGCTTTTTGCGAAGCAATTGGATCGGTGTCGAATTAAACCATAGCTGGAAAGGTTTTGCATCATGATAGAGATTGAGCTACTTTGGCGTACGGATTCAAAATATGTTTGTGGCCAAAGGAAACAGGAGTAAGGTAGGACGACCTCACAATTAATTTCTATAGCGTATGTGTACAAAAATGATACATGAAGGTTGACTTACAACAGTGTAAGTACAAAGTTGTACAGGCCTGATAGCTTGATACACACCGAGAATCAGCAAAATGTTTAGTAACAAGCGTAACTTCAACTACGTCGAGCAAATTTTAGCAAAACATTTTGTATTCCAATACAAAAGATGCTTACTGTTTAAATTTTAGAAAAAAATATGTTCATGAGTGAAACGGAGAAATTTTAACTTGCCTATCATGTGAGTGTCATCGTTCGGATGTATTAACAACACCGTCGGATGGTTGTATGACATTAGTAGTAGTATAAATGCTTAAATGTGGAATAATGTAGAATGAAAATGATTCTGCATTTGAAAAATCAAGACCGAGTTATCCAGGACGATAACGTGGTTGACTTTATGTTTTGAGATATCCGAAGGTAAATAAGAAAAACAACTAATACATTAAGTCGTTTCATGAGCGAACAGCCGACAGACAAAACTTTGATCTCACTCCAGATTTAAATATCAATAATAGATCGCTATGGCATAACTACAAATCCGAAACATGTAGGCTGACGGCTAATTTCACATTGCTGATGATTCTGTGAGTTAGACAGAATACTGACTGTGGTCATCCGCAATAGAGAGTTTGTTGTAGTTATTACATAGTTCGGCACGGCTGTTGGCACCAAAAACGTGTCATGGCTAGGCGGCCCGTACCCAATTGGCTGATCATGGGATAATAGGTGCTTCTCGAACGCTATTGGCTCAACACTTCTTGAAACATTGTGATTTGATGAAGGTACCCAGCAATGATGATTAGGTCACATTTAGGAGAAGACAACAAGAGGGACAATATAAATGGTGTTTCGAGAGACGTGTAGGACAGTTTTGGTTAGCACTAATCTAGTCAATTCGGCATTTCTTTCTTACCCATCCAATCCCAGATCAATCGACTAACAACCGCAGCTTCAGCTCAACCTGAAACAGTTAAACGCTGAGCGCCGGTATCCCCGGGTCGCAAGAATGTCAACAGCAATTAGTACCGAAGTTCTCCTAGGTAGTGGAAGCTACATTGCCAGCATGCGCGTGGTTGTGGCGAGAAAGGGGAAGGCCGAGAACGCTTCGGCCGAACCGTGGCTGGTAAATGATGCGAAAGCGTTTAAAATCATCGCTCAAGTAGTAGCTCTGCAGCACCTAGCCAAATTCCGGTACGCCTCGGGTGCCAGGCGGTTTGAGGGATGATTTAAGATGCTTTCTATCGCCCGACGTTTAACAACGACGTTACAATGACACGTCGGCTTCGCAAGCCAAGATGCAGAACGGCCGGTCAGAGGCGAAACATTCTGTAGATAATCTACGAGATGGACGTTGGTCTTCACACGCTATGAGAGCTGATGGACGAGGCACACAAGCTCGTGATACTGCTATGCAGGTTTCCTACAGAGTACGAGCTCATCTCTTGTACAATAGAGAGCCCTAAATTTGTGACGATTAGGGAGACCAAGGAAAAGCGTATCAAGGGTTATGAATGCCCCAACCCTAAGGGGATCAAAGTGAAAGCATTTCAAGCGAGCCGGAACACCAGGCATACCAATGACGATCAAAGTAATAATCGAAAGAGAAACGTTTCTTAATCAGCTACAAGGCCGAGGCTCTGATATCGAGGTGAAAATCGGAGACGACAAGAAGTTGCATGCCGAAGGAGCATTAATGGTACTGTTGATATGTCGGACCGGAAGACGCATTCGAATGGTCGACGTACTGTGCATTTTGGGGCTCGACAATCAGCAGTTGTAATGGGCCCAACTCCAATTACATAAGTGGGTAAATATTTTTTGAGCTATTAAATTAGTAGCCAAAGTGGCACGCGGGTGACGTGTGTTAATATATCAATACCTGATTGGCTGATAATGATGCACCAGACTCACCTATAGGCCAATCAGGTGAATACCTGCATTGGAGAGCTCACACGAGGCCATGGGTAGCGGCCCTGGTCCCAAATAAATCAGAGTTGAATTCTTCACAAGCCTAAGACTTGGTTTTATTATTGCGAGTTTCCTCCACACCATTGCGTAAGCTCGTGACGGTAATGCCTACCCCGTAACACCCGGTAGCATTTAGTAGTCCTTCAAACGAAGAAAGTCAACGATGAGCCAAATCTAGATCTTCGGGCGACCCTAATGCACACTGCATTCCCCCATCTCACTTGCCTGTAGCGGGAAGCGCTTCACCGCGTCGTGGTAGTGTCAGGAAATCCCGTTGTCGAATCGCTTCTGTGCTCAGCGACGCCTAACCGGCAACGTCTTGCAGCAGAAAGGTTAATGGAACGCGAGCTCGCCGATGCGAATCAACGGGTGTGAACTTCGTCGCGTCCATCCCAGAAAGGCATTATCAAGCAGGAGACGTTTACGTATTCTGGCGTCGGCGACAACCAGTTCCTGCTTAACCGGTGGTTCGGCGAGATCGACATTACTATCGCTTTGCGACACATCGAGGCGTCATTAGCCTGGGTAAACTTCGTCCTCTCCCGGTGGGCCGGGTCGGCCAAAGAATAGACACATGGCAAGCTAATTGGCGACCCTAAGGCTTTCTCAACTCCGGAAATTCTCCTGAGCGACTTGTGCCTGCCGTTCGAGCCCACACAAAATGAGTCTAGCGTTCGTGTAGAGTTTTTCGCCCTTCGGAAGGGAAGATGTCCATGCGTGATTAAGTTCAGTAGAAGCGACATCTATGTACCCTTATGAATCGTGACCAAGCCAATCGACATGGCCTCGCAAGACCACGTGCTTGGCTTCGGCATGCGCGAAGGTATGACTCGTTATTGGCTTACTAGGACTGAGCCTCCTATCTCAAGGAGGCATCTACACGCGGATTCGCGAGAGTTACATGGTCGCTGCGTCGTACACCACAGCCATACCTGCTGAAGCCCGAGAGGCTACCCTCGAGGTTAAGGAGATCGACGCCATTAAGGTGTCGAGTGATCGACGTTGCGGGTCCTACTGCGGTGGCGATGGACGAAGCAATCGCTCCCTTATTTGCTTTCGCTGTGAAAAAAGTCAACGCGCCGCGGAGCGCCGCGCGCTAGCTCCATTCGTCGCGCACGCCGATGCGGAACACTCCTCGGGCGCTCACTAAAAAACAGCGACCAGGACCAATAGGTGCGGGGCGCCCTACTGACCTTAACGAAAGACCGAGCCCTCCGGTGGCAGCCCAACCTTTCTCCCCCCATATGCTCCATGGACACACCGATTTCGCCACTACGTCTGGCAACGCGAGACTGATCATCACGTCTCCGGCGCCCGGCGACCACTGCGAGCGCTCTTTGACTCAGGCGCGACCAATAACGTCTTCCGCGCGTCGGGTTGGTTCGGTACTACCCAAGAACGTTCGCGTCCGGAATGGTCCGGGCGACATTCATGTTAAACTCGCAGATGGTAAGGCTCGCTGCGTGACTTGTTCTTGTCGTACACGTGTGATAGCTCCCGCAACAAGGACGACTTCTTGGTGATCAAGATGAATTATGCGTTTGCTTGCATCCTGGGCATCCTAAGGCTTGCGCCATATTTGCCAGATATTGACTGGCTGGCCGAATCGGTCAAGCGTCGACGTGAATTCGACGTGCGTGGGTCTTTACGCACCGCTTGGTGGCGCTAAGAGACTGTTCCCACGTCACAGTTGTGGTCAAAACAGCAACGACGCAGGCAGTACACAGAGCGCGTGATGGCTCTCCCTGGATAGCTTGTGCTACGATGTTGGACACAGAGCCCTCGCGGCGTCGCGAGGAAGATGATGAAAAGGTTAAGCAGAGGCTCCCACAATACAAGACGGTGGTCGAGCAGGGACTTCAACAATACGATACAGTAAGCAAGAAACAGGGGCTCCCACCACATGAGAAGGTGGTCGAGCAGATTAGGCTCCCGGCAAACGATGCTGCGGCTGAGCAGGGGCTCCTGCGTGTTTCTGGCGCGTTAGAGTACATTCTCCCGCTCCTAGAGGAGGGTGATGCATCCTCGAGTAGCGGTGAGTCAGGTTCGAGTGTGGAATCGAGGAAGCCGAAGAAGCAATCGAAGAGACGATGCCTAAAGGCTGGTCGAGACACCACGTCCTGCGATAGCCCACCAATGGAATCGGTATGCGCGCTCGAGTACGTGGAATGAGGTCCGAGTCGGTCGCGCCTGTCCTGTCCGAGTCGGTCGCGCACAATCGAATTAACGAGTCCACCGCGCGAAGCGGCGGCGACCACACATCTTCTAGGCTTGTCCTGGAAGATCTTCCTTCTGGGCCTCAAAGCTGGCGACATCAAGCAAGTAGGTTTGGCCACCGCTTTGGTTTAGGCGAGTGTGTCTGCAAACGCAGTCGCAACGCAGAGAAAGCGCTCACACCCTCAAGGTACAGATTCGGCTCGCGAGAAACGATTACAAACACAGTCCTGGAAGACCTTGCGACAGTTGACCAATCCCGTATACAGCACCGCGTGCTAGTACGCCGACGTCTTCCGAGATGAGATCCCCGTTGAGCTACCGGCGGATCGAGTTGTTAAACACGCTATCGACCTTGCACCACTTGGTCTGAAGAGTGCGCCTGCCACCTTCAATCGCATGGTCTCCCATGTGCTTCGTCTGCTCCGAGCCTTCGCGCCAAGTTACTTTGACGACATCTTCGTGCACAGCCGTGCTGAGGGCAACCTCAGTGCCGTGGAAGTACATGTTAAACACCTGAGGTAAGTCCTCCAGGTGATACGAGAGAACAAGCTCTACGCAAACCTGACGAAATCTGTCTTATATGCAACGGAGATTCCGGTGTTGGGATGTTACGTGAGCAAGAACGGCGTACGAGCGGATATTGAGAAGGTATCGTCTATTTGTGTTTGGCCACCGCCGACATTCACGCGAACGTGAAGGACTTTGGAATGCTATGGGGAATCTTGCGTGAGTGCGCCTGCCACCTTCAATCGCATGGTCTCCCATGTGCTTCGTCTGCTCCGAGCCTTCGCGCCGAGTTACTTTGACGACATCTTCGTGCACAGCCGTGCTGAGGGCAACCTCAGTGCCGTGGAAGTACATGTTAAACACCTGAGGTAAGTCCTCCAGGTGATGCGAGAGAACAAGCTCTACGCAAACCTGACGAAATCTGTCTTATGTGCAACGGAGATTCCGGTGTTGGGATGTTACGTGAGCAAGAACGGCGTACGAGCGGATATTGAGAAGGTATCGTCTATTTGTGTTTGGCCACCGCCGACATTCACGCGAACGTGAAGGACTTTGCAATGCTATGGGGAATCTTGAGTGACTCGGGAGCCTCGGGCCACTACGCCCGTCGCTCCACCCTGGAAGGGAGTCAGCTATATGCTGAGGCACTGGAAGTGTCAACGAGAGATACGATCTCTATCCGTCTCGCGACGGGGACACTGGTAACTGTGCGGAAGGTCTATGTCAACCTTGGAGTGAAGTTTGAGAGCTTCGCACTAGGCCGCTAAGTTGTCTACAACAACTTCTCCTTCTGGATCAGTGCACGCTCGTAATCGCTCTTAGCAATATGGCCACTGGACTCCTACGCATGACGTGGGTAGCTTGGGCTGCTAGGCGAGATCGTTCGTGGCCTCACGGGCTCCAATATGGCACCGTGTTTCTCCTGTCTCTCCTCCGCCAAAGAACCGAAGAGGTTACGATAGGAGTAACCAATTTCTTTCTCCTCGCGGCCTGGAGACTTTGAAGCCGTACGCTCATTAGAGAGCTTGACGTCTTCGGATGTGTCTGTGGTAGCTGTTGTGATTGCACTTCGCGGTCACTACGCCTGGGGTCCTACCTCTAGGCCTGAAGCACGCGGTTGGTCCGTGGCAAGCGTGTGCCCTACGGGGCATAAGTTCAAGTGGGTCGAATGGAGATATCCGATTGGCTGATCCCAAATGAGTGGCATGGTTAATGCCAGGGTCGGATTTGTGCATATCCAGTCCACTTACAAAACTCAAGTGATTTACGTCACCAACGCCTATGACGAGTATAGGCGTTGCCGACGAAATGTATCTTTTGTGTTTGGATTTACATGTGATTAGGAAGACTACGAAGGAAAGTAGAAAGGAGCTAGCAAAGCAAGACAAGAACAATTAACTCGATAAAACTCACTTTCGAATTTCATTTCTTCTTAACACTCGGCTACTACAAGCCTCGAACGCATGCTCTCAGTTAGTTATGAGCCTAAGCTACGCCGACAGCATCGACAAGCTCGTGGAAAACTACTTCCACTGGGAGCTCAACATGGGGATGAAGCTTGCTCGGAAGGGTCTATTCCCGCACATCATCAAGCCCGAGTTCGACCAAGTGAGTGATCGCTCCACGGCAGAATGGAATACCAACGATCTGAAGGCACTTGGTGTTATCGCTGGAGACGTGAGTCTTACGTACCAAGTTTACGTCCGTGGAGCACTGACTGCCGCTGAGGCGTGGACGATGCTCGAGGAGCACTTCAACAGGAAGACGCTCAAGAACCGGCTTCTCGTCACCAAGAAGTTAAAACAACTTCAAGATGGAGACTGGTACCAAGTTCGCTTCCCACGTTGATCAGTTCAAGGAGATCGTCCTCTAAATATAGACAATCGGTGAGACTCTGGACGAGTGTTGCTCCTTGGCAGTTGGACGGACGAGTACAAGATGATCAGTACTGTCCTCGATAACACGCCCAATGTGACGTTAGTCTACGTGATCCAAACACTCTCTGGTGTTCAAGCCTCGGAGGAATCGTCATCGGCTCAAGAGAAAGCTTTCGCTACGAAGAAGAAAGATTTCGGTGGCAAGCAACGTTTCAAGGGCAAGTGCTTCTACGGCAAGAAGCAAGGGCACCAAGAGCTCGAGTGCCGTAAGGAGAAGGTCGACGAGGAACGAGGGCAAGCGTCCCGAGAGAAAGCGTCCGACTTCTCGTTCATGGCAACGAGTGCGATGACCAAGAGTGAATGGCTCGTCGACTCAGTTGCAAGTTCGCTCGCGACCCGCGTCCGGGTCAGGTTCGTGTCCATGAAGGAGCTGAAGACGCCAGCCCGTATCATGATCGCGGATGGCACGAAGATCGACGCAGTTGCGAAGGGCCCCGTCGGTATGAAGCTGATGGACGGGACGTCTGTCACGCTGTCGGATGTCCTGTACATCCCTGAAGTTGAAGGAAGCCTCGTCTCGGTGTCGAAGCTGGCCGAGAAAGACGTCACCGCGCAGTTCAGCATGGACAAGTGTGTCTTTAGCTTTGGTGGTGCTACCGTCGTGGAGGCGAAGCGCTGTGGAAACATCTACAAGCTGAAGACAGTGGGGGGCGAGGTGTGTCATGATGCAACGACTACGAGTAAGGAGCCATGGGCTGTTGTGCTCGCCCGCTTGACCACATCCCGTACAAGTGCTACGAGAAAATACTGACCATGGCAGAAGTAGTGCCTCGCGTCGCGGGAGAAGTCGTCGAGAACGACGTGTGCACGGGCTGTTACATGGGCAGGATGACGGCTGACGACTACCCGAGACATCTGGAGAAGCGCGTCAAGAGTGCCGGTGTGCTTAACCTGGTGCATACGGACGTAATGGGTCCGATGCAAACCACGCCACCTGGTGGTTATACGTACACCGTCACATTCATTGACGACTACTCACGCCACGTTACGGTCTACTTCATGAAGGCCAAATCGGAAGTACCGTCGAAGTTCAAAACGTACAAGGCCAGAAAAGAGAATGCAACCGGCAAAACAAGTAAGTTCTTGCGTTCGGACAACGGCGGTAAGTACACGGACCGGGCGTTTAAGGTCTACCTCAACCGTATCAAGCATGAGAAGACGGTGCCGTACACACCTCAGCAGAATGGAATGGCTGAGCGGATGAATCGGAGCCTCGTGGAGATGGCTCGCTGCATGCTCTATCATGAGAGAATTGACAGGAAGTGGTGGGCAGAGGCAGTTAGCACTGCGGCCTGGATCATCAATCAAATCCCTCGGTCAATGTGAAGACACCCTTCGAGATTGGGAGTCATTCCAAACCACACTTCAAAAACGCGAAGGTGTTCGGCGCAGTTGGATACGCTCACATACCCGACGAGACACGTCTCAAGCTGAATGCAAAAGCGTTCAGGTGTCGCTTCATGGATTACGATGACGGAGTGAAGGGGTACCGCGTCCTCAACATGTTAACAGGAAAGGTTCAAAACGGGCGCACCGTGACGTTTATTGAGAAAACTGATCCTGCGCGCATCATGACTCACTTGGATGCAGAAGACGACACTGACGCATTGGTGTCACGCGTGGATCAGATGTCGCTGAATGACTACACCCAAATCGTTTTCACCGCTGTTGAAGCTGCTGACGTGTTTGCACTTCAACGTGATGTGAGCATGGATACCGCAATGGTGCCATACGACTCGACACATCCTATGATTACTCGTTCGCGTGTTCGGCGCATTGACGAGACAACGGATCCTGAAGAGGCAAGCACCAGCAAGAAGCAAGTCATCGATGCTTCTTCGTCGAGTGAGACAAAGCGTCAGAAGAGGACTCAAGCGCGACCGAGGCCAAGTGGTAACGAGCTCGCCATTGTTGAGAGTGGACAGCTGATTGCTGCTATCGAGGCTGTCCCGAAGACGTACACAGAGGAAACCACTAGTGCGGACCAAGCCAACGGGAAGAAAGCGATTGCAAGTGAGCTCAAGTCGCTAGCAGACAACATTACCTGGAAATTAGGGCCAAGACTAACGCCCGATCGGTTGCCGCTGGGTGTTCGCGTTAAAGCGCAACGAGAAGGGGCAAGTGATTCGACACAAGGCTCGTCTTGTGGCAATTGGGTATTCACAACGGCAGGGCATCGACTACAAAGAGACGTACGCGCTTGTGGTTTAGCTGAACTCAACCAGGGCAGTGCTGGCCAAGTGTTGTGCTGAAGGATTCGACATCGAGCAGTGCGACGTGGATCAAACGTTTCTGTTCGGGAAGCTCAAAAACGAGTTCTACATGGAGTTGCCAGAAGGTCTTCGGATGCTACTGGTACTGGAAGAGACTCAAGGTGAAGATGATGTCGTCTGCATGCAACGGCAAAGTCTGAACGCACTTAAACAGGCGTCTCGTGTGTGGACCGAGACCATCAACAACCATATCAAGACCATGGGGTTTCAGCGCTGCTGACGCTGACCCGATATGCTTATTGCGTCACGATACAAGGCCATCATCGCGTTGGTAAAGGCTAGCATCGATGAGAAGTTCAAGACCAAGGATCTAGGACCCGCCCGTTTCATTTCCGGTATCGAGATCGATTACGACATCGCTGGCAAGAAGCTTGGCATCTCACAACGCGCATACACCGAGTCGATCATCAAGAATATTGGTCAAGAAAACGCGAAGCCAAGCCTGAAGCCACTAGACCCAAGTATACACCTGACTAAGAAGGACGGACCGGAGACCGATGAAGCCAAGGCTAATATTAAGTTGAAGCCGTACCGATCGCTCATTGGTAGCATCATGTACATGGCGGGTGGCACACGACCTGACATCTCGGTTGCTGTTGCCAAGTTGAGTCGCTTCCTGGGGAACCCTGGTAAGAAGCACTGGGATGCTGGAATCAAGGTGGTGCGCTATCTGTTGAAGACCAAGGACGTGGGAATCGTGTACGACGGTTCACAAGGAGCAGAGCTCGTCGCCTACTCGGATGCAGACTGGGTTGGCATCCGCGACGACAGACGTTCGGTTAGCGGGACAATGCTCATGATGTGCGGGGCACCTGTGGTTTGGTGCTCTGCGTTTCAAAAGACCGTTAACCTAAGCTCGACTGAGGCTGAGTACATGGCTCTGAGTGACTGCATCAAGGAAGTGGTGTGGATGCGTTTACTGCTCAAGGACATTGGTGCTGAACAAGTGGGGGCTACGGTGATCTACGAGGACAACCAAGGTGCCATGGCGTTGGCGAAGAACGTCGGTTATCAAGCTCGTACCAAGCACATCGACATTCGCTACCACTTCATTCGTGAAAACGTTATGAGTGGTGAAGTTGAGCTGGGGTATATGGAAACCAAGCACCAGCTCGCGGACTTCCTTACCAAAGGTCTATCGTCGAAGACGCAAAGCTACTTTATGAAGAGAAATTTAGTCGTCAAGCTCGAGACATCGAATTGAGTGAGAAGGTTGTGATTGCACTTCGCCGTCACTTCGCCTAGGTTCCTCCCTCTAGGCACGTGTCTGGAGCACGCGGTTGGTGCGTGGCAAGCGTGTGTCCTGAGGGGTCATAAGTTCAAGTGGGTCGAATGGAGATATCTGATTGGCTGATCCTAAAAGAGTGGCATGGTTAATGCCAGGGTCGGATTTGTGCATATCCAGTCCACATACAAAACTCAAGTGATTTACGTCACCAACGCCTATGACGAGTATAGGCGTTGCCGACGAAATTGTTCTATGTTGTTTGGATTTACATGTGATTGGGAGGACTAGGAAGGAAAGTAGAAAGGAGCTAGCAAAGCAAGACAAGAACAACTAACTCAATAAAACCACTTTCGGATGTCCTTTCTTCTTAACACTTGACTACTACAAGCCTCGAACGCATACTCTCAATTGTAGTATGCGCAAGACCCTCGGTAAGCGAGAGAACGTTTTGACAGGTTTCTCTTCCACGCCGTATCCAGCTTTGGGCGAATCCTTTGTCTTGGCGGCACGACGCTCAGAGCAGGTTGTTGTCGTCGTGCTCGCTGGGCACTGGAGTTTGTACATCCATGGAGCCCACATGAGCATAGTCAGTGCTTTCGGCCTCGGCCTCGTGTCCACGGCTCGAACCGAGGTCACGTTCAATGAATCACGGGTTAGGTCGGCTGTCTGGAGGGACCGAGCGTGCCGGACTGCGCTGTTTGCGTGCACGCTTTCCCGCAGCTGCATCACCGAATGAATTGATCGCCTACGAGGCCACCTTAGTGGACTCGTGGAGTGTTAATCCTTTGCCGCGAGCCTTAGTGCTCATGGCTTGCGCCTTTCCGACAGGGGCCATAAAATGTGCTCTCGCACCGCTCTTTACAGTGCAACGGGGCTCGAATTGGAGACTGAGAAGAAGAGCACTCAAATGCTACGCGAGGTTCTAACCGTGAAATGAGCATCCGCCGCGTTCTCGCAGCTAAGGCGATGTATTTCGGCTTTGAGAATGAGAGTCTGTGATATACAATTTTTATAATTCTGATTGGTCGGTAAACGGAAACTTAGTGGGTGGTTGGTCACGGGAGACGTAACCCCAAGTATACCTCTGATTACATGCAGTATGATACATCACACTTCGGGATACCTGGTACATTGTACCAGCGGCCAACCATTGGCTGATGACATAGCTTTAGTAAAGGCGACTTATAGTTTGCATGTTTAACTCAAGATTAGCCTACCTATAAATACATTCAGCTTACGGCCTATCGCTTCCTTCGATATAAGGGATGTCAACTACGGTGCACTGAGCATTTGTATACTCTCGGAAGCCAAACGCAAGCTGCTGTCTCACCCCGTCACAACCAATGGCATACCTGGACTCCCAGTGAAATTTCACTCTAGAGTCGCCAATCAAAAGAAAAACCGAACTTACCAACAATTTGATTTTTTTTAATTTCAAACGGTCGTATCTTGGTGCGAGCTTTATAGGTGACTGCAACGAGTAAATGAATTGAGAGTTCTCGACAAGATCTATTAAGTACATATGCTATCTTGAAAAGTAGAGGTTCTGGGTAATTATTAGAACCGTGGTCGGTTCAGTTCATCTTAGGCGTGGTGTACGCCACATAATGAAGATTTTATCCAATGGTGGGACAGCCTTCTCTGCGCGCGGTAGCAGAGCAAATCAAGGTCTATCAGGATCTATCTTTTATAATTTGAGACAGCCAAAAAAAATAAACGTGTAGGATGGTAATTTACGGTACATGACTGTTTAAGTTGCACCAGTCTCTTTTGAGATTTTATATTTAAAAAGTAGTGTGTGAAATTTCACCTATCTTGGGGCCGGTACGTCTTAGAGACACCACCGATTTTATAGAAATATCCAACTGTCAGCGAGAAAAGCCCAACTAATGAGGAACAGTACGATCACAGTTTTTAGTTGAGCGAGGTTATAATTGTTTTTGTGTGCGATACACCGTCAGAAATGCACTAAATTGACTTATGCAAACTTTCATGGGTCACGAATCATACATGTAGTTGATGCGCCGAAATACTTCCTCACTCAGGTTAAAAAATGTATTTCTGATCTCTGTATACCGTTCTATGGCGTTTCTCGTATCTTTTGGAGTACAGAAATGAAAAAGTCTACCCCTTTCTCGAAGTCGTAGCTGAGACTCTCTAACTTCATGAGGATACTTCGCTCAACCTTTTACAGCGATCAGGACTTCGTCATTTTTGCTTTTGCCTTCTTGGCCGCCGCGATAAGTTTGCTTATCTTGATATCCGGCTTCTTGATGATCTTGTTAGTACTCGGAAAAACGTTTTTCCAGAACCCACCATATCCGTCTCCCCGGCCGCTCTGAATAACTTCTTGGGCCTCGACCCGAAGCGATCTTGTGGCCCCAGTGTCAGGAGATGTCTTCGACAAGGGGCGAGACTCGTCGGGGATTGTGAATGCTGCGACGGCGCTGCTCCTAGCTAAAACCGCAAAGGCAAGAACAGCGTAGAGAATACTGCGCATGGCTGTAGAGGGAGGGGGGCCGCTTAAGAGAAGGGTCTTGTGGACTTGAGAGGAAAACGCGAAGTGAGCGCCAGCCATTCTTGTTATACGCTACAGTTTAAGCCGCTGGTGTCTTTTACCTGCATTACGAATATGACGTGTAAATACCGTTGCCTCGTCTAAATCGACTTGATATTAGTAAGACTTATTTTGGTGGCGTGCTAGGCATTGAACTAATCTCGATATCTGATTGGCCAAACTTAAGCTGTACGTCTGGACATAATCGTAAAAAAACCATAATATTGATTTCCTATTGGTGACCAATTTGGTCTGTACAATACTTTGTGGGTACTTTAACAGATTTACGGTACAAAACAGGTTTACGAAGAGCGTACGTGTACCGTAAACCACGGTATCCTAATTTGGTACCACCCTCGTCCAGTGTCTCAGAACACGACACTTAGATAATATTCTCGGAACCGGATGCATGGAGCTTACATCTTTACTGCGAGTCTATAAGGGGGGCAACTATCAGGATCCGTCGAAGTGCAGCGAGACGAGACATTTTCATCATATGAAGATGGAGCAGTTTTACATGCTTACTCAACACATCAGCAAACGTTTCTCAGTGTAGCAGCTTTGGAGAACATCCCGTCGGGGTTGTGTAATACTCCCTGCATTGCAAATGAGACCCCTGCCTTTTAAGTCAAACGCAAAATTGGTACTACAGTAAGACAGACATCGTCCAACAAAACACATCAGAACGACCACCAGCAGACACTTTAATACATAGAATGCATAAACATTGCAAGCGATTTGACCAACTAAGGTGAACGCGCGTAGCCATAGCCAACCTGCGCGGGGTGCCCGCGAAGCAGAGCTGCGCAGTATTTACGGAGGCGGGCCCAGCGCCGAGCTCACCAGCGAGCCGCTCATTGCATTCTGTAGTACATCCAATCTATAAATTGCGAGCGAAGCGAACCGCGGGGCGCTGAAGGGAGCCCAGCTAAGCGTAGCGCGGCTGGTCACAACCCCTTTACAGTAAACTGAAACAATGGTCAGATTACTATTCGCTAAGTGCTCGCTCATAATAAAATGACCATTTTATCAGATTATTGTGAATTTCGCGACTCTTTACAGGACAGTTCTGTATATCCTGCTTGCTAGCGGCTCTTTGTGTTTGCTCGTGCCCATTTTTTTTTTTGTGTTTGCCAATGTCGTAAAATTGTTTGTCGTCGGCCAAAAACGTGTATACTGGCGTACAAGACGGGGAGCTCGGTAATATATTGTCTTGTACTACAGTACACTGTATAAACCAGTTGCCGATTGGTCGTAAACCAGGGGGTCGGGTTTTACAAATATGGACTTTCAGAGCGGGCGTACCTAGATTCTACACATCCCTGATCATCAACCTGATGTACGTTCATAATGCAGTAAGTGAGCTTTCTAAAACTTATTTGCCGATAAAAGACTACGTTTCACGGCTCGAAGAAACATATGTCTCAAAAGAGCAAACGAAGGATAGAGGTCTGTGTTCTGCACACATCAGGAAATGTACTTAAAATATCTCAACTTACCAGTTCTGGATAGCAATGCTATCAGGGACATCGTCCACCGGTTCAGTCTATACGTATTAATGAAAAAAATGGATAAGGCATTTCTCATTTTTCGCGCGAGACCAGAAGAACTTCTGTGCCGCCGTATCCCTCTTTGAAGTCATGCGCAGTACATTCTACGTGGCTCTAGCCTTCGCGATTGTGACTCGCAGCAGCGCTTCCGCAGAACTCCCGAATCCCTGGGCTCTTATTTCCCGCAAATCTATCATCTCGTGTAGTACGAAGGTAACTCGATATCATCTGCTCGTGGAGCACTGTGTATCGGTTGCGCGTAGGTTGTTCGATGACATTAAAAAAACTTGGTTGACGAACTTCGATTGCGTACCGGACCAGAGGATCCGGGGTTCGCAGTTCGACTCAGGCGAATTGGCGGCTTGAGTATGTATCGTAGTGGCGCGAGATGAACAATGTGGACGCGTAATTTGGGATATATTGTTTTGATACGCGAACATTTTACCCTAGGCCGTTCATCCACTAATGCATTGTTCACTTTAGCCGAACCGTTTGATGCGCACATGATCCGTTGCCCACATAGAGAGTAGTTTAAAATGAGCTTACCGAACATTCACGAATCTTGAAGTCTAGCCAGCTATCCGTTCAACTACCGACGTATGATGCTGCAACGCCAGTCAAGTTAGCTTTTTTGGGGTGTATTCGGACATGACCTGGATTCAGTGCTCGGGCAATACAAAAAAGAATTGTATTAGTAATTCTGCGCAACAATAGTAAGGAAATGAGAAAGGAGAAGAACTTTAATAGAGTAATAAGTATTGTATCCTCCCGCTAATGGAAATCAAATCCTGAAGCGGCAGCTCCGTGCGAGCTCTCTCACACTGTATTTGGACAACAAACAGTCAAAAAAATTCCCCCCTCTCCTCGTCCTTTTCGAATCGAGCTGATGGTCATTGTAAAAGGTCTTATTAATTGATTTGTGCGTTTGACCGCCACGGATTTTGAAATACCTCGTGAATTTACTCAATCGTGTAGACGAGCGCTAAAAAAATGGTTCATTTCGAGAAGGAATGAGGGCTTTTGACTAAAGACACTGTTTTGAAAAGCTATAAGCTTGCCGCGTTGAAGAAGAATCTCTATTACTGTACCGAGAACGGAACTAGACCGCGGTATTACGGTCGATCGTGCTCTGGGCCACCATCCTGTGCATTATTATACACTTAATCCTTCGTCGCTGTCAGCGGTGTCACTCTCGAGAGCTCTTTGACCCGACAAACTGCTAGATCCAGTAAGGTGACGTACACGAAGGTGTTGAGTTGAGACAGTGTCCGAGTCGATATAGCGTAGCGAGTGCATCCGATGTTTACGGGCATCATCGGAGGAATTTTTGAGTGGATAAATATCTAAGGAGCGCAAAAGTGGTGCTATCTGCTATGTCACAGGCGTGACTACGTCGATAAAATATGCCTTACACGAACCAGCTGATAAGCTCAGACGAGTTAGTAAAGGTGCTCATTTCTGTACAAAGCAGTATTTAAAAATGAGAAACTTCAAACTACAGTAGAGAAGAATACATTTTAAAGGATTGAGGAATCTTTTACCGCGTTGAAGCAATCATAATACAAGTAGTAATTCTTGATTTACCTGTAAACATTATTAATGGGGTCTTTGTCGAATGGCACCGTAATTCTGACGAGGGCACACAACACCTTGCGCTTGAGGAAGTCGGTTTCCGAGAATATACAAACTCACAGTGAACAGTTGCTCACATGTCCCTTTGACGAAGGGAGCGAAGTAACCTAAAGAGGTAAGATGCAAGCTAAATGTATTTATAGGTAGGCTTAGCTTTTGTTAAATAAACAAACTATACGTCATCTAAATTTAAGCTCTGTCATCAGCCAATGGTTGGCTTTTGACGAACTGGTACCATGGACCAGCTATCCAGAAGTGTAACCAGAGGTGCATTTAAGGCCACCCAAAACAAAATGATACTAATGTGCCAATCTGCCAATCGTTCAAAGTGGGGCCATCGTGTTTCGTACCTACACGAAGTTTTGAGAAGTAACGGCCAAAAACTCTTTTGAAAATCCAAACGGTCACTAAAGCGATTTGCCAGACTTCTTTCAAGAAGATATCAGTGTCCACAATGATTCGCCAACTATCCTCACCGCTGACCCCCCACTGGCGCCCTCTCAAGATGTTGCAGTCACTCAGCTCTCCGCTTGCGACTCCAGTGCCGTGACGCCCAGCGAGTGTGTGGGAGACTCGCAAGTTTATAGAGTCCAGCTCGCTCGAAACACCACCACTGACGAGGCTGCCTCTAGTAAAGAGATTACAGCACCTGTGTCCAGCCAAGACGACGTTCGTGGAGACGAGAGCGAAGAGAACGAAGATGAACCTCTCGAGTACAGTGACGATGAGAACTGGAGCCCCGACAAAGATCCTGATGACGTATATTTGAATTTTTGAATTTTCTTGTGTTATGGCCTTTAACTTTGTTTTGTGACGTCTTGGATCCGGATTGACAAGCGTACCGTGGCCAAAACCCTACCTGAAAGAGTAAGACATGTCAAAATCGTGATATACACCCTAAAGATGAGTTGGTAGACGATGATTGGACAACTGCCTCAACATTACATATTTGTTAATATGTCAGCGTTCTTCTAAAATATCATCCCACCACATGGGTTGGGTCATGCGGATGGAGTATAAGTGTCCTTTTTACTTGTGTCACGTGTATCTGTCAGCTGTCTGACCGCTCACTGCACGAGATTTGTTTTAATGCGGGGTAAGGATGAGAATGGGGGATACGCGAGACCGGATGTTGCACTTGCAGAGAAACAGTACTTCTGAAGCCAAACTCGAGCAGGAAACGAGTGTATGATGTATTGCCGCTTTTAATGAATACGATCTCGTTTGTTTTGTTTCAAACCGCTTCACGAAGCTTGTTGGCGTGGTCAAATTTCACCCAGTAGTGAACGCCCTTTTCAAAGGCAAACCCTAGCAAATGAACCAGAAGTAGAATGTCAGATGAGCCGTAGAGCACGATATATATTAATCGGTCTGCAACGTAGCTAAAAAATGATTGCGTCGGGGTTTTTTCCCAATTGCACTGGCACATCGTTCAATTGCCGCTGCTTTTGGTCCCGCACTGTCACTGGTTTATCTTGTCTGAGCGATAGACTAGAGACACAAGTGTAAAACGTTCACAAGAGCACGAACAATAGGCGTCGGTAGGCAGCACCATACTCCCTCTTGATGACATGGATGGGAGTAACAGAATAGTACAGCCGGCATTCGCTGATATTAATATTTTTAAATTTTCAAGCACTCATTTAGGAATCAAGTAGTAACATGAGCTAACGTAGTGCGCAAGTATAGTACTCTAATACCCAGTCCCTATAATTAGAGCTACTAGAAACCTCTGGTTGTAATACACAAATGAGGTGTCGGGCACCGAGAATGTACGCGAGCATGGACATATGTCCCTCATCACCGGCAGAAAGTCAAGCTCTGGACTCGCTGGTATTGAGGCGTCCTGAAAACGACTCACGAATCTGCCTTTACGGCCTAAAACGTGAGGAAGAAATAAGCGGTGGTAATGTGCATGCCGAGCGCTCACGCCTTCACCTTTCTATCAACTTGGAACGCAGAAAGTTTGTTCGTGCGACCGTGATAGATAGATACCGAAGTGGCGTTAGGTGAAGGCAACTGGCGCCTTCCCCACTATAACTGTAGACAAGAAGCCTAACACTATCAATGAGGTTCTTGTTCAGCGTGGGAGGGGAGACGATTATACGTTGTGCTCGTCTTTGCGCTTCGGTGCCAGTGGTAAGCAACATCGGGATTACAGTTTCGTCATAGTTCTTTTTTGTGTAAGGTGGGTAAACGTTTTCTGTTCTGTGCAAGATTTTATTTGATAGCAATATGCAAGCGTCTTGGACACGTGAGCCTGGCATGCTATTATTTTTACTGTAGCTCTGAATTCCTAATTAGTCAGTGCTTATTCCCGTAAAGTGCCGCTCATAGCCGTCGGCGTTTGTCACTCCACTGGTTTCTTACTTACAACTATGTATCGGCCTTAACATGAGAGAGTGAGGTAGAAAGTTGGGAAAGCAATTTGGAAAGCGTAGTCTGCAGCTCGTTTTTGTAGATCCAATACTGAATACATGCCGATAGTTATGCTTATACCACGCTTAATATATATGGAAGGGAGTGAGCGCGTAGGTGTGTCAGCGACGAGCTCCGCAGTAAATTGACTCGTTCCACTCCCCAGTGCAATTTCGTTCCATCGCGGGAGTCTGGCGGTGCAACCCCCCAAATTGGTAACAAATACTTTGGCCTATTGTTCCGATTGACATAAAAGAATTTAACGGGGTACGTACCCAAGTGTACCTCTGGTTACATGAAGGATGACAGGTCTTCTGGATATCTGGTACATGGTACCAGATTTTCAAAGGCCAACTATTGGCAGATGACATAGCTTCACTTTAGGTGACTCATAGTTTGTAAAGTAACTCAAGCTTGCCTACCTATAAATACATTCCGTTAGCATCTTACCTCTAACCGGTTACTTCGCTTCCTTTGACAAAGGACCTGTGAACTGCAGTTCGCTAAGAGTTTGTATACTCTCGAAAGCCGATTTCCTCAAGCGCAAGGTGCTGTTGACCCCGTTACTCTTGATAGCATTTGTAGTCAATTTTTGCCAACGCGGATAGACTACTTACACCTCTGAAGTTCGTCGACATGGATAGAAACGACTTCCATCACATTAACGACTCACAGTTCGAGTAGGTTCGGAAGATTGCTGCCATCTTCGGGTCGGAGGGGTGGTGACGTAGGGTTCGTCACGGTGGGATTGTTCTCCATGTGTCGATCGCTTCTAAAAGTAGGAGCCATTTAAATGTAAATACACTTAAATGTCAACATTAGGAAACTAATCATGAAGTAACGTAAGCACGTAAGTGCCGGGCAAAAGGCCGCGACAGGACTGCGGTGTCTGGCGAGGCTGCTCTCTTCTCTGCTGCTCTCTGGTGAGCGGCAGGCGTCAAAACGCAAAGTGTGGAGCAGCCTCCGCCAGAACACCGCTGTACCGCAAAAGTAGATTAGTATACAAATAGCAAATAAATCAATACTAAACTCTAGATAAATGCACTCTCGTTTGAGTACACCATCTTGGCAGCGCACAGCCAACGATGTCCTTGTGCATACAGTCCTTGGTATAGA
>NW_003303634.1:166728-167995 GCF_000142945.1 Phytophthora infestans T30-4
GAGGAGTTGCTCAATGACACGGGGATCCCCGTTGACAGCTTCTCACGCAGCACGATAGCAAATCCGCCGACCCGCCCCTCTTGGCCATGCAGCACTCGGCAACTTTTTTGGCCGATTTAAGTCTACGTTCCAGCACCCTTGAGTGATACAAGACTCTGGTTGCACCTGGGCGTTCGAAACGGAATAGATCGCCATCACGCATGTGATTAAGAGATAGCCACGAGCGTTAACTCTCATTCTTGGTCGAGATTTGGCAAAATCCAATGCCTAAAAAGAGGGAAGTGATGTTGTCCAATCCGAACAAGTACTCGAAAGATAAAGCATCGTACTTTAGCCGACAATGGTCGTCACAGTATTGGAAAAGGTCGTTCAGTAATCTGAATACGGTAGTTACTAAACTTTGGTATTAGTAAGCCGTAATCCGATGAAGGTTGTGACTGATTTTATCAAGATTTGACAGAATGACGGTGAAAACTGCTGAACAATTGATACAGAAGTCCCTTCGATAACACTTCGGGTCAGTCGTATATGTGCCCCTTTTTTTAAAGCTGGCTATAATTTCGAGCCAGTGCTTTGCTCTATGGTGTGGCCAACACAAGAAGGCGAAATGTGTGTATCCCAATACCGTGCCACACAACGTCCCAGTGGGTCAAGAAGCGGTGTCACCCCTAAAGGCGTTGCCAATGACCCGCAATCTCAATCGCTGATCGGTCCCATCCCTCTTTTGTAAGACCGACCCGTCTGAAATTGTGGGGGTGCAATCTGTTGTTGTTGTTAAAGGCAAATGCCGAAGTGAGTAGATTAAAGTCAATTAAATCTGTCCTCTAAACTTCAGTGCTCCTGGCCATCCACCAGATTAACCGGTTTGGGACCGGTCCATTTTGGAACGTCACGCCGGTTAGCCGAACCGTGCAGAGTCGGTGCATATCAACACTTCCACTCACCGCTACTGCACGTCGTACCTCTTCTTGATTCCACTTGCTTCGTGAAGAAACGCTAGCGACTTCGTTCCCAGTGCTTTCGTAAGCATGTCAGCTAACTGCTGCTTCGTGTCGATGTAGGCCACCTTGATTGTGGAACGTTCCACATTCTCTCGAATAAAGTGGTGACGGATATCCACGTGCTTGCAAGCAACGCTGGATACCACGCGAGGACCAGCAAGCAACGCTGGATATCACGCGAGGACCAAGTGCAATAGCACCTTGATTGTCTTCCCAGACCTGCGTCGGAGATTCGGCTACGATCGGCTGGATATGGATGTGTTGGA
>NW_003303634.1:170170-173016 GCF_000142945.1 Phytophthora infestans T30-4
GACTGCAACTCGCCCGACACTTGCCATTCACCACCGTTCTTCACGCGGTGCAGCAGCACGAAGTCGCTCCAACGAGGAACTGCCAGGCTAGCCATGCTCACGCTCTGCACGTCCAGAGCGCCGACCAGCAACGCAGACGCGCGATCCAAAGCCACAGACACCAACTGCCTCGGCGGCAACGATACCGTCTCGTTCACGAATACCATCGAGCGCAGCGCCACAGACAGGTCCAGGTCGCGACGCCGCCATGAGATCGCACCACCCAAGTCAGCTAATTAGAAATGAATAAATCTAGTTCGTCAAATTAGGTGTTCTTTAATTTAGAAAATTATTTCTTAAAAGCGGGCGTGTTCTATGGGAGAGCCTCCGATGCTGCCATCGCTCAAACCAAGCTACCAGCTGAGCAAGTTCGCCAAACCTTGACGCGCGAGTACTCGACCCTCCGCTTCCGAATCGAGTACGGCAACTATCTGTCCAACCACCTGCTGCACGCGGTCGTGGCGCTGCATGAGCTTGGCGCGAGTGAGCAAAAGATCGCGGAGTACGCCGCGCACTACACTCAAAAACTCGAAGCCGAGGGCCCTGACCACGAAGACGTCGTTGAGCACGTTGCAACGCTCGTTGTCCTTTCCGATGAAGAAGCTCAAGCGTTGCTGGGCAAACGCCAGCAGTACGACGCTCTACTTGCTTACTATGCTCAGGATGTCAAGCAACTCGGAGTTGATGGAGCAGTGTGCAAGCATCTGCCTAACCTCTTCAGCGGCTTGGCCGGCGCTCTGCTGCACGGTATCATCCAGCTAGGCTATGCGTACCACATCGGCGGTGACCGTCCTGTTGCTGAAGGACTCGCCTACCAGCACCACTGTTACTTGCCATTTGACGAGCCGGAGATGCCGCAGAGTAATGAGCCACTGCGCCAATTCACCCGCCAAACGGTATTCGAAGTCGCTGACGCAGTCGCCAGCAACGAGTTCTTACGGTCCGAACAGGACCGACTCGTGGCGATCTCACCGGTCAAGGACCTCGACATCGGCTGGGTCCAGCGCGGTGTCAACGTATTCTCGGGGCACCCGGAACGCAGCAGTCCTAAGGCTTTTGCTCTCATCTGGACTCAGGTCAATGCGTTTGACTTCTCGAACTTCGATGGCAGCCACGCGCTCGATATGGTCATGTGGTTGTATGTCATGCTCAAGCACAATGACTTTATTATCCTCCACGCCGCCACGTCGGCCTGGTCGCTCCAGCAACTGGAACACCTGCTGTCACCGTCCGATAAGGCGAAAGTTTGGCGAGTGTGGTTACACGTAGCGCTGTCGGCGCTGGTGACCTCTCAGTCCCGTGACTTCCGTGAGGAAGATATCTGCAGTCCATCCGACGACCTCGAAGCTCGCCTCGCTGCGCTCCCGTCCTGGCCGCAGCTGCGTGAGAAGGCCCTTGCTCTGCCTGGTTTCCCTGACGAACACGTCTACAAGATGGTGCAAGTGGCCGAAGAACACGCCAACGCGAAGTACAACAACGTCAACTCCTTCCTATCGACCACTGAACGCGATTTTGTAGCTCGCACCGCCGCTATCACCGTCATCACGACGCCGTTCAAGCCGCTTACGCATCCGCCCAAGTAAACGGACAAGTTGAAGCTAATGCTTGATCTTAGCTCTAAAATATGCATTACGTTAGGCTACAGGTGGTCCACAGCGAGTGCAACTTTTTCTGTAGAAAACTCGTGATTATGGTTCCCGTTCACACTGCGCAATCCTATTACATATGTATAGCCTTACCTTCTTGTAACTTACGACGGATTCAGAATAATACTTGAGAAACTCGTGCTCGACACGAATGTAGTGATACGCTATGCACATGACGGAGATTCGATCAAATCTTGCGGATGATGAGTCACCAACAGAATTATCAGCAGATGCATCGTGTTTGCCGTGGGTAAATCCTTCCTGCAGAGTAATAAGTGCATCTAGCGCATGCCCCAGAGCTTCTTGATGTTTCCTCAGCTGCGATAGAACGGCGCACATGTTTAACTGCGTATCTGCAGCGTTGCGAACGTTCTTCAGTTTAGACGCTTCAGACTGGTCATTGCGGAGTGAAGTTTGCCCAGTCGACGGTAGTAACTTGCGAAATTGTTCAGCTTTGAGGCTCGATCGACCGGGTGATGTCGTTGAGTAAGCACCTCCGCCTTCTATAGTAAGTCAACAATCACTGAATAGTTGTCTTGCTGCAAAAAGCTCATAGCCAAGAGGTTGCACATCTCAGCAAGTGCTCGACAAGCCTGTACAACCTCCTCACTTTCGATACCGAAGAAGTGCCGCCGCAGAACAAGAGCTCGCTCCATGCAGTCGAACGCCTTCAGATAATCTCCCTGCGTCAATTAAGCGTGTCAGAACAGGGACACGATCACACTACGATAGCTCCACCCATAAAACCTACGGCTCGCTGCTGATGAACGCACTCCTCGTCAAGGCGATGCAGAGCTTCTAGCTGCTGTTGCTCTTCTCGAGCATCTCTCAACGCCTTGTCGTGCATCAATCCTAAATGTAATCACCAATTTGCTTGGTAATATTAGTAACGTGAAACAGCATATAAATTTGCCGTGGTTGCACTGAATTATTGCAAAAGATAAAGTTGCAGTCGTTGAAGTTTGTAGTTTATCCTGTTTGCGCAAAGTCGTCTACATGTAGACGTGTAGATTTTGGTGAGTGATGGTGTGGACGCTCAGTGAGTCACCACGAACACCAATGTCCGACCGCACCAAGTCCGACCACCCGAATCTATGCAACTTATCTTTGCTCTTGTTTTTGCTTGACCCGTTAGTCATTTTTTAATTTGCCTGCTACAGC
>NW_003303634.1:176758-189477 GCF_000142945.1 Phytophthora infestans T30-4
CTCACTGCCGAGTTGAACTCATGTTCTACGAACCGAGGGTTCGGACGATTGTCTGAAGACGAGGGCGACGGACTGCGGCGCCTGCTTGCGCGCTTGTCCGCAGCCGCGTCACCCGAGGATCCGATAGCCTCGGAGGCCACCTGAGTAGCCTCCTTAAGTGCAGAGCCTTTGCCGTGAGGCTTAGTGCTCTTGGCCTGCGCCTTACCGGCTGCAGCCTTGGAGCGTGTCTTAGCACCGCTCTTAGCAGTGCCACGAGGCATGTTAACGGTCGAAGTGGAGACCTTGACGAAGAGCGCACAGGTTGCTGCTCGAGGCTCTAACTGTAAAGTGAGCCTCCGCCGCGCTCGCGCGGCCGAGTCGATGGTTTTCGACTTTGAGAATGAGAGTTTGTGACGAACATCTCTTCATTCTGATTGGTCGGTAAACCGAACCTAAGTGGGGGAGGATGTAACGGGGTACGTAGCACTAAGTGTACCCTGGTTACATGAAGTGTGACACTTCACACTTCAGGAGTATGACATGTCATACTCCGGGATATTTGGTACAAGGTACCAAGGTCATTCAAAACCAACCATTGGTTAAATGACATTGCATTACTATAGGTAACTGATAGTTTGTATTAACCTCAAACTTAACCTACCTATGAATATACTCAGTTTACAATCTAACTTATTTAGGTCACTTCGCTCTCTTTAATTAAAGAGGGGACCTGTGAACTGCCGTTCACTGAGAGTTTGTATACTCTCGGAAGATAACTTCCTCTAGCGCAAGGTGCTGTGTGACCCCGTCACATCCATGATGGTACGGTTCATGCGTTCCGCCACTCCATTCTGCTGAGGGCTGTATGGAACGCTACGCTGATGCACGATACCGTTCCGTTTGCATAGTTCCAAAACTGTCTTGTTCACGTACTCCGTTCCATTATCGGAACGAAGACATTTTAGACGTTCCCCCCACTGGGTTTCGTACAATGCCTTGAACTCCTTCAGTTTGCTGCCCACCTCGCTCTTGCTCTTCATTAAGTACGCAACGACAAACCTTGAGTAGTCGTCTGCAAACGTCAGAACATATTTGGCACCACCCTTTGAGATCGTTCTCATTGGGCCCATTACGTCCGTGTGCACTAGTTCCAACACACGCGTCGTTCTCGTTAGCGATCGTGACGGGAACGTCGTCACGGTCTGCTTTCCCTTCATACATCCACCGCACAAAGTCTCGTTCCCATTTTTCATATGTGGGATACCAATTGTGGAACGTTGAGTCTTCGTCAGCGCGTCCTTGTTGGGATGACCCATGTGAGCGTGCCAAAGCTCCCACTCGCTGTCAGGACCGGCGTATTGCACGAAGTGTGCCTCCTCCTGCTGACAGTCCAGCAGGAACGCCTTACCGACCTTCTTCCCTGACGCTATCGCAGCGTTCCGTCCTTAAATTACACAACTGGAACGCTGGAACTCCACGCTCATGCCTCGTTCCGCGAGCTTCCCGACCGACAATAACCGTCTATCGAGCCCCGGAATGTGGAGCACGTCCACCATTCGGATGCGTTTACCGTCCAAACCAGTCAACTTGACCGTTCCGGTTCCTGCGACGCGCAGCTTCTTACCATCTGCAATCGTCACGTTGATGCCACTGTCTAGTGCCTCGTACCCAAATAGGTCGTTCCGGTAAGGGGTCATGTGCGACGTCGCACCACTATCAATCAGCCACCCGGCCGAGCGTTCCCCACCAACCGCAAACACTGCATCTTCTTGACTGCTCTTCTTCGCAGCAGGACAGTCCCGCTTCATGTTACCCACTTAATCACAGCTGAAACACTTGCCCTTGAAACCAACGTTCTGTTTCGGACCGTTCCATTTTCGATCGTTCCATTTTTGACCGTTCCCTCGGCCCTTCCGGAGCTTGCCTGCGTTCCCATTCACTTGGAACGCCTTCTCCATGGTTTCCTTCTTCTCGAGTCGCTCGTACTCCTTCTACAGCTTTTCCTTGGCCTCGATGAGCGTCACACCCTTGGCGTTCTCCACGATGGACGAAATGAGCTCGTACTCATCGGGGAGGCTGCTCAGCAGCACCACCAGCTGGCGTGCCTCGTCCATGATCTCTCCTAGCGTCTGCAACCCAACGATCAGCTCATCAAACGCATTTAGATGCCTGGCCATAGTCGATCCACTTTCCATCTTGAACTCGTGGAGGCGACGCGTCATCGTCACGCGGTTGTGGAGCGTGGTGCGGTTATAGAACTCTCGCAGCGTTCCCCAAGCTTCTATGGAACGAGTGGCCGACCGAATCTTGGTCTGATGCTGAAGTTCCACTCCCTGAGCGATGATGCCGCGCGCCTTGGCATCATTGACGAGCCACGCCTCGGTGATCTCGTTCTCCGGCTTGACGGCTTGAATATGCGCAAGCAGGGCCCTTCCTGGCTAGCGTCATGCGCATATTGTACTCCCAGTGGAAGTAGTTCCCACTCCCTAGGCGGACTTCGGCGCGCTTTGGTCGTTGTCATATTTTGGAACGTTCCGGTAGAGTTGAGCGTTGCGCCTGTTTAACCTGTTGTTTGTTGTTAAAGGCAAATGCCGAAGTGAGTAGATTAAAGTCAATTAAATCTGTCCTCTAATCTTCAGTGCTCCTGGCCATCCACCAGATTAACCGGTTTGAGACCGGTCCATTTTGGAACGTCACGCCGGTTAAGCCGAACCGTGCAGAGTCGGTGCATATCAACACAATCATTTGATTTGTTGAATGTACTAGTTCCTCCAATCCTGGTCAGAAGATAATATCTTGTGAAAACCCTTTATATCTTGAAGATATAAAGGTTTTAGTAAACGTATTTTCGAGTACATTTATGTAAAAGATCACTGATAGGTACCTGCTACAAATGGCTCACAGTGAGCCATTTGTTTTTTCGGACGTTACTGCAACTATCTTAAATTGAGTTTTTTTTAGATGTTACTTCAAAGAGGATTATCTGTACACTATTTGTCATTTGCTCCCCCTGTGCATTTTACAATCATAAATCGGTATTGTTCTATTTAAATTAGCTGCGAGGTCTGATATGGACAAGCCTCCAGATTGTACTGGATGAGAATCAGTTCTTTATTATGAAATAGAGGTCATTAAGCGAAGGGGATGTGTATTGGTGAACTACGTCTGAAAAAGCACACAAAGACCTGACATTCGTCGAAAAGCTGCTGAAAACGCCAGAAGAGAACGTAGTCGTAGACGAATCCACTGAAATGGGTCGTAAGCAGGACCGGAAGAAGCAAATGGCATTCCTGGACAAGCGCGACATCATCACGGCATGTCCTCTTCTTCAGGGATCTAATATTCACTAGTCCTGAAGGCCCGTGTGCTTTCAGTGTTTTCTAAAGACCGGCGCAGGTATCGAATTTTTAAGGCTCCAAGCTCCATATAAGGGGGGGGGTCCACGCTCACGCTGAACAGTTTGGCAGTCGTGATGCAGCAATTGCCATAATGGAGATTGTATCCTTGTCACGGTACAGCTCTGGAAAGTGATTCCTCCGAATAGTGCTGAAAAGAGCCCGACGATATCACTCACTACAAAGAGAATTGTCTGTACAGAACGTGTTCCGCGTACTTCTCCGTATGAAGAGCTGATACCGTGGCTTACGGTACAACGAACAGCACCGTTTACTAGGGTTACAGCTCTAAAATTGCTTATGGTGCGAGCACAAGTATTTGAAACGGAAATCAACGGATATCAACATAATAATAAAGAAGTAAGGGTATAGGACCGTCACTTCACAGCTCCTTTCTGTTGCACCAGCCTTTCAGTGGTGGCATTTCTACTTTTGTTTTCTACTTTACAATCCACCAAGCATTTCCAGTCATGGTCTGACCTTCGTCATCGCACCCGCTATTTTCATTTTCAATTGAAGATATCGCCCCACGACTTTACCACGGGAAGAAACCATTCTATTAGCAAAAGATTTCTTCGAGCAGGCCAAGAGAACTGGGAGAAGCGTGGCCTCTTTGACACGATAAAATATCTTAGACAAGGCAGAGGCGATGAAAGTGGCGAAAAGGTTGATAAAAGATCCTACTCAGGCAAATAAGGTGTACAAGACGAGGGCTGCGAAAAAGTTCAATCTGAAAGATATTAAGGGCTAATAAAGTGTGGCGGACCCCCATGTCGAAGTGACAGCTTGACAATATCTACGACGGAAACGACTTTCACCTTTACCGGAGGTTATTGCGTCTCATTAGATATAAGGCGGTTGCTGCTCCGATGGGACGAGACTTGACCCATAAACTGGTTAGTGAATTTCTACTTTCTACAACAGAGTAAATGCAACGGAAGAATTGGGCGGTATTAATAGAATACCCAAGGAAAATATGCACCTAGCGCCAGTCAAATTACGTTCTCAAAAACAAAATCACGTCAAAATCGCCCTGCTCATACGTTTGTTGGCGTCTGACGCTATGACAACGTTTGCGCTTTCTGTGCGTCTGTGCGCACACGATTTCATTTTACCCCTGTCGAATTTTCAATACAAACCGCTGCTATTTTGGGGAGTTAGGTAGGCGCTAAACGCACGCAAAACACCACCGTGAAACACAAAATATATACCATACCGCGTTGACTGGCATCGCTGTAAAAGGATCTCAGCATGATCAACAGTTGATCAGCTACGCTCTAGAAACACGAAAACGACATAGGATGGCTAAATCAGTTTGAGCTCTCCTAGCACGCTATCGTCGCTCATTAAAAACTCCTCATATTACCCTACAGCTGCTTGCTTAAAGATTGTAGCGCCATCACCCCCGCGACCGGTAGGTGCATACACAAAAAAATACTACGATGCCAGGCGCAGTGGAGGTTCTGCGTGTCCAGCAACCGATCGTGGAATCTTAAACCATTAAATCGTTTTTTTGTTGATTGCGTCGTTCGCGTGAGGGCACTGCTGTGATATGTACTATTGTGTGATCTAATATGACTCCATTGCTGACATACATAACTAGTACACATTAAGGTGCTTGGCTAAACTAGCATCAATAGTAGGAAGCTTAGAAATCTGGCTTGGGCCAAAGCAACCACAGGTCGCTAAAGATCCCAAGCACCCATTAAAAATGCTAGGAGTAAAAAGTGTTCGTGAAAACCCTTGGTAAATATCAAAGTCTTCAAACTGCATACAGCTGCTGTGTTTCCCAGAGTTGAGAGCGACGCGATTATGACATGCCTCCCCAGTGTCAGAAGTAAGTACTCTACCCAAAAGTCACACACTAACTCGACTGAGTACGACCACAGGATTGTCAAACAAATTCTACGTGATTGTTCCAGAGGTGGTTACATCCCACTTGCCTACTCGTAGGAGGTTCAATATTTAAATCTCCCGTCCAATCAGTGCTGGCAGCGGAAAGATATGACGTCTTTACAACGGAGTTTAAACATCCATTGTCTTTTAAAGGAACAAACAGACGTACAGACAACGGTGAAATCCGTCCGGTGTATGAACATTATCCTACATATAAAAAAGTTATTACGCGTGACAGGAATACCCGCCCAGCTACTTGATTGGTTGAAAGTGGCAGTTTCAGCGAACACGAAGTACAAAAACGATTCCAAAATGTACAAAACCAATACAGGAATCAACGGTTGATTGTACAAAAACGCCCAAATACGGCATACGGATTGGCTGAAACTTTTTTATTAGTGGAAAACCCATGTACGGACTCGGGCGTGTTTCAAAGGTATGGCTCGTTGTCTGTATGTTCAAAAGGTACAGTGTACTTTTGGCTACCGTCAGCGACCGAATAGTGGACACTGTGTGCAGACGCAAGTAAAAAATCAGTATGGTTCTTCATGAGCAATATGCCGATTAGTGGACTGTCATGATAATCAATTCAAGTTAAGCCCGCACCCGTATTACCCGTAGGTGTCTGTAAAAAGAGTCCGGTGAAAAATGTTCAAACAAACAGACGTCTTAAACGCTCTTTAAACAAACGTCTCTACCGGCACTGGTCCAATTCCCCTCTGAGGCCTCGAGGGAACTTGTCATTTCGCAAACTGAGCTCTTTTACTGTACATGTAGCAAGCGTTCGTCGAAGAGCGCTAATCCGTGTAAAAAACGCTGCTTTTCGGCGGTATAGAAGGTAACCTTAAGCCTGTTGATTTAATCAGGATAGAAGCCAACTTTCACATATCTCGTTTCACTATTGCACGCATATGGGAGAGAGGTATCAGCTCAATAGGAGCCCGCGTTGCCGCTCGGGTAAAACCAAGGAATAGACCTCGAAAGCAAAAGAAAATCGAGCAAGCACAGCTCTGTGAGCGCTTAGAAGCAATCTTGCCATCCGCATCCAGCAGCAAAAAAAAACAGCACCAAGCAAAGCTTAAGCCCGAATAAAAAAGGCGGAGCGCAGCCCAAATTGTTTTGTGGGTGCTTATTTTTCTCACGGAAGTAGTTCTACATTAGAGCTTATTTGCTTTCGAGAGGGGTTAAAAAAACTAATAATGTGGCTACTTCGCTGCCTCCTCAATGACGTTTGAGAGCTTAGCCTTCATGTTCTTCAATTTGCCTTCTTGGCCGCCGCGATCAGTTTGCTTAGGTCTTTATCCGCCGGTCTCTTAAAGATTTTGCTATTAATAGTACAGTCGTGCACCTCCAATTCGGCACCGGTATCAGTCGATACCCTGCCAGATTGTATGATTACGCGAATCGGATGCGCAATTACCTTTGCCCATCACCACCCTAGCAATTAACCTCAACGGTTCTCCCCCCCTCGCCGACTCGGCGGCCGAGGGATGACACGCCGCATCGATCTGATTTTAAATTTTGGATCGGAGGTCTTCTTACAAACACACACTTTGATTTTTACCGCCAAAGACAATGGGACATCGCCCTTCCTCCTACATGTCCCACTAAAGCAGTCTTTGTGCGAGAAGCACAAGTCAGATCCTGCATGCTCTGGTCGCGATAGGCGTCCGGCGAGGCGGCAACTTCCGCGGATCGCTTAAGAATACTCTGGACGGTAGTGCGCTATACTGCTTGGGGGGTCTTAAAGCGCTCCGTTGCCCAACGAGCAAGTTCGGAGTGGGAAGCGCTGTTGCGCGCCCGCGATTCGCGCGTCTGACGCCAAGATTATGCAGAAGATTGGCGTAAATGTTGTACTGAATTAACAAATAAAAAATCAGTGTACTGGATTTGCGTTTGTTTTTTGCTTTACGTTGTGCGCATATGCTCTGGCACTGTTGATATGGTCCGCCCTGCCGAATTGGAGGTGCACGACTGTACTCTGGACGATGACTTTCACAAACTCGTCGCCCTGCCCGCCCCGGGCGACTTCTTGGCCTGCGACCCGAAGAGACCTTTTGGTATAAGTGTCTGATAAGAGCCCAGTCTCGTCGGGATTCGGGAGTTCTGCGGAAGCGCTGCTGCGAGTCACAATCGCGAAGGCTAGAGCCACGTAGAATGTACTGCGCATGACTTCAAAGAGGAATACGGCGGCACAGAAGAAAAATGAGAAATGCCTTATCCATTTTTTTCATTAATACGTATAGACTGAACCGGTGGACGATGTCCCTGCAACCCCCCAGTAATTATGATAGCATTGCTATCCAGAACTGGTAAGTTGAGATATTTTAAGTACATTTCCTGATGTGTGCAGAACACAGACCTCTATCCTTCGTTTGCTCTTTTGAGACATATGTTTCTTCAAGCCGTAAAACGTAGTCTTTTATCAGCAAATAAGTTTTAGAAAGGTCACTTACTGCATTATGAACGTACATCAGGTTGATGATCAGGGATGTGTAGAATCTAGGTACGCCCGTTCTGAAAGTACAAATCAGTCCATATTTGTAAAACCCGACCCCCTGGTTTACCAACTGGTTTATACTGTAGTACAAGCCAATATATTACCGAGCTCCCCGTCTGGTACGCCAGTATACACGTTTTTGGCCGACGACAAATAATTTTACGACATTGGCAAACACAAATGGGCACGAGCAAACACAAAGAGCTGTTTTTGACCGCTAGCAAGCAGGATATACAGAACTGTCCTGTCCACGCTGTGTTACACAACAATAATCTGATAAAGTGGTCATTTTATTATGAGCGAGCACTTAGCGAATTTCCCGCCACCTAAACTTGCAGCGTGTCCGTCCGTCCGTCTGTCAATCAGTCCGTCGCTTTCCTCTCTTCCTGCTTTTTCCTGCCTTTTCGCATGGCTACACCCGGCCTTTGTAATACAGTTTCTTCCCATCGTACCGACCGCGCCTACCTTTCTGACTCGACCTAACTATTCCAAAATTACAAATATATCCAAAAGCGTGACACAATTAACTCGCGCCCTGATTGGGCAATACCAGCCGACCTGGGACACTGACTGGATCTGTTGCACGATCAGACCGCCTCTCTCCCCCGCGATTGGACGTAAGGTAAACATTTCTGCCGAGCACGAAACGCATCGATTGGTTGCAAACAGCCAGCAGATACTTGATTATTGCGTTCAGCTACGCAAAACCTGTCGTATGTACTGCAAATCGGGCACAGTAACCACTTTATTTTCTAAGAGCTCTGCACACTTCTCAAATAGAGATATGTAATATTATTAATGTAGACTTCACAGACCAGTATTTTGTAAGAGCTCAGGGATGCTATTTTCCACACACTTTTCAAAGTAAAGACATTATTAATAGTATTAATATTACTAATATAAGCTTCACAGGCCGCATTTGTAAGAGCTATTTTCCACAGACTTTCTAAAGTAGAGACGATAGTATTTTTCTAATACTAGAGTAGGCTTCACGACCAGCGCTTTTTGTAGGGACTTTGCGAATATATATATATTTTTTACGTCACCTGGCACTCACCACTACCACCGTGCAATGAAGGCGCGCGGCTGCACGGTCATTGCGCCATCTGCTCCCGTGCACCGCACCCGACGGATGCATGCGCGCACGATCGATAATTGTTTTAGGCAATTTATATTGCATGTAAAGTATGTATTTGTTTGGGAATCTAATATTAATATATTATAGCAAAGCCAAAACGTTAGTATCAACTGTCTAATATGTTTCTAAATAATAAATACCAGCCTTATATTTCCAAGCTATTGGCTAATATTTGGACGCAAGTAATTGGTTAAAACAAAATATTTTGCTAACATACGCACAGTTTGCAAAATGGTGGGCCCTACGTGCAAGCAATGCGAGGCGAAGATTGACCCGCTTCTGCAGAACCCGCAACGGATTCCCAGGCGCGCTGTGTCTGCTGCGGGAAGCTGCAGTACGGTTACGCGTTCCGTACAATCAGCGGACGGGGCAGCGTGCGGCACTGTAGGCCCCCATTTTCCTACCCATCTTTGTATTTTGTAAACTGGCTGACGGTACGAGGCTTGGAGCCGCACATACGGTAAACTGACTATGGCGCTGTCAATAATGCTGACGCACCTACAGAGCGTAGCGCGTTTCATATAATAATTAGCGCATGGTATCTGCTGTGAGCCCTTGCAAGCTGACCGGCCTTATCTGCTTGCGCGTTACAATAGATCCAGAGTATACTCGCTCACTTGGACACATGTAAACCATGCTATCTGTGCCATCAGCGCTCACAGCGTATTCCATTAGTGTGCGCTCACAAATTGAGACTACAGCATCGTGTGAGCACTACCCGCGACGATTAAGTTGCTGTCTACATAGATACGAGCACGTGTGCGGTAGCGCAAACAATACTGGTGGGTGTGGTAAGTCGAACTGTCTGTACGCAGTACTACACTTTAGTGCCATGTCCATAATGGTCGAGATAAGAGCTCGGCTCAGTTGCGGGTGGCGATAAGGTGTACCCGCCGCGCGCGTAGATACTGCGTTGAATACAAGTGACAGACGCGCGGTCAGCTTGCCAGTATCGCTGCAGTATGGCCTGTGCCCAGTTAGTGACCTGCTTGGTCATATAGACTGATACATCAGAAGCGTAAGCACAGTAACCCAGCACGACGACGCAAATGTACCGAGAGAGCGACAGTGACCCTATACATAGGTTTTAGATATCACGAGCGCGTGGTATACACTCATTAACGACCTCGCAATATATGCACGAACATATCAAATAGCACGTTGAGTTGATAAGTAGGCAGCAAAAGTACCTCATATAATGTACATGAGCTACTTTTCAGATTAAGTCTAAACATCACTACAGTTGATAGTCAGCCTACAGTCAGGTGGCTTCCTATGTTCGTCATACATATCGGAGCCAGTAAATGCCACTCGGCAAAGAGTTACACCACTCTGTCAGTCAGTAGCTATGCAAATAAGTCAGAAAGTACGTCAGCTATGCAAGTAAGATCAATGCATGCGAAAGATAGTGAAAATATACTTCAGTTACATCACAAACAGCTCAGCAGAATAATTTCAAAGCATAATATTGATATTTGTGGCGACCATCGGCAAATACTACCTATCCTAAAAGATACATCGCGCGAGGAGCTGATTAACATTGCTCTGTTAGACCGTCGCAATCGATGATATGTGTCGACTGCCTCACGGCGATGACGTGCAGATGGGTAATATGTTTGAGTAGGCGTATTTTCTCCAGCTACACTTGGATTCCTCACCGATCTACGCATATTTCGTAGCATCATTGATACTGACCCGTCTTCCGTACAGCATATATTAGCTTTGCAACCACGCGCGCCTCCGATTGGCGTCATTGTGGGAGCTATGCGCTCAAATGAGACTATAGACGAAACCTCCCGGGCAAGATGGTGCTCATCTTGCAGATCACGTTAAACCCTACCATAATATGTGAGCACTCAGGATATTGTGTGCGGTGTTGTTTTGGATCATAACATAAAGTAGAACACGGAATATATATTTTATGTTGCTTTGAGTTAAACAAGCTAAGCCCACCGCAGCGCAGCGGAGGTGGTCAGCCCTCTCTACACCAACCAACCATGCCCTAGCGTCCGCGGAGCGGACGCCCAGACCGCTAGTCTTAAACATCTACTGCAGCAACCTGTCTGTCCGTCACACTAAATTGTCGTGCCTGTCACGCTTTTCCGGACAAATCATTGGATAAAATAATTTAAATATTTCTACTGGCTGACGAGCGCAGCGAAGGTGTCTTCAATTGGTTAAAACTAGATGGTGTTGTTGACATCAATAGATGCATGTGTTTCCCAGTTTACATTTGGGGATTTGCACAAGGCTATACATTATTAATATTATACCCGAAGGCGGCATCGTTTAAATATTATATACTTTTTCATAATGCAAGCTGTTATTGATATTTGAATACTACAGTAAAAGGAGGGCAGGGTGCTTAGCGTACACGTAAGCATGCGTGTTTCCGAGATCATGATTTTTTTTAATATACTACTCAGTAGGATCTGCGTGTTACACTGACTAAAATGATAATTTCAATATATTTACTGTAAAAATATTAGCATTAATAAGTTATCTGACTGTATTGCTAAATCGTACATGTTACATGTACAGCAGTAGCCGGTCGTGTAGACTGGCCGTAAGAACAAAACTGTGCTTATAAACGTTGTCACTTGATCCACAAAGATATATAGTGTTAGATTGACGTGTGAACAAAAAGAAGTTATATGTGCTGATGACAATTACTACTGTAAAGCGAATTGAACCTGACCATTGTTTCCTAAGCGGTTTTTTAGACAACAAAATTCTGATACTTCTTAATAGGTAGACGCGTTGCCGATAAGGGCGTATAATAAGGTTTTATATGCAGCGGTAAGATAACAGCACAACATGAGAGGTGTCAATTATGGTTATTATAAGTAGGCCCGTAAAGAAACGTTAATCAACTTAGAGCCTAATCCATCCTGGAATCATCAATTAAGTATCAAATAAAAATACCGCCGTCAACAACAACAACAGCAAGGCGTCTTGCGACGCATCGTTATATCCAAAGGCTATAACCATAACAGGCACAGATTGGAGTGTCTAATGACTAATTCTGAAACACTTTTAATTTTCTTTCAAAGTAGCGAGTTTGGTTTGCGAAGTGGTTACTAGTCAGTTTATTACAAGCTTAACCAGGCAGTACAAGCGGGTATTTGATGCAAGCTGGACAGATATTCTTTGCATTGTTGCAATCTAGGTTTCAGAAACGGCCCGTGAAATCGAGCACGACGCTAAACTAAATATATTATTTAGCGGTTTTAGACTGAAGTGCAGGTGCTTCTGGGTGGAAGATTAAGGTACAGTGATCGCCAACAACAATAAAGAGACTTTGCCAAGATCACTAGCGTAATCGTTTATAAGCATGGTAAGTATGATGCTAGGGTCTCAGTCTTTTGTACCGGTAAAAATATTTACACGGCTTACTGGGAACTCAGCATTTTGTAGCAAATGAAACGCAGATTTATGAAATTAAAGAAGTCGATTTAGGCACATGGGGGACTCAGAGGATTTGGACTAATTATCCCGCCGAAGCGAAGCGAAGGCGGGAAGGCAAAAATCTAGAGTAAAACCTAAATTACCGCCGCGTAGCGGCGGCGCTCGGCTAGTGAGTATAGGTTAATTAAAGCTACGAAAATCATGAATGTAATGGTGTCTGACTTACACTCCTGGACACAATTATACGGCCACCTCGTCGAGCCCATAACTCAGTCAATTTTTATTATTTGACGGTGCGGTTTTCACACAAGTTGCAAAACATGCTTCAAAATAGCAAGGATGTGCTAACGCTCGCGGTTTTGCACTTTATAGGGAGGCTCACATACAAAAAAGAGATTTGTGT
>NW_003303634.1:189577-216871 GCF_000142945.1 Phytophthora infestans T30-4
TTAAAGCTTTCGCTACGAAGAAGAAATATTTCGGTGGCAAGCAACGTTTCAAAGGCAAGTGCTTCTACGGCAAGAAGCAAGGGCACCAAGAGTTCGAGTGCCGTAAGGAGAAGGTCGACGATGAACGAGGGCAAGCGTCCCGAGAGAAAGCGTCCGACTTCTCGTTCATGGCAACGAGTTCGATGACCAAGAGTGAATGGCTCGTCGACTCAGTTGCAAGTTCGCTTACGACCCGCGTCCGGGACAGGTTCGTGTCCATGAAGGAGCTGAAGACGCCAGACCGTATCATGATCGCGGATGGCACGAAGATCGACGCAGTTGCGAAGGGCCCCGTCGGTATGAAGCTGATGGACGGGACGTCTGTCACGCTGTCGGATGTCCTGTACATCCCTGAAGTTGAAGGAAGCCTCGTCTCGGTGTCGAAGCTGGCCGAGAAAGACGTCACCGCGCAGTTCAGCAAGGACAAGTGGACAAGTGTGTCTTTAGCTTTGGTGGTGCTACCGTCGTGGAGGCGAAGCGCTGTGGAAACATCTACAAGCTGAAGACAGTGGGGGGGGCGAGGTGTGTCATGATGCAACGACTACGAGTAAGGAGCCATGGGCTGTTGTTCTCGCCCGACTTGACCACATCCCGTACAAGTGCTACGAGAAAATACTGACCATGGCAGAAGTAGTGCCTCGCGTCGCGGGAGAAGTCGTCGAGAACGACGTGTGCACGGGCTGTTGCATGGGCAAGATGACGGCTGACGACTACCCGAGACATCTGGAGAAGAGCGTCAAGAGTGCCGGTGTGCTTAACCTGGTGCATACGGACGTAATGGGTCCGATGCAAACCACCACACCTGGTGGTTATACGTACACCGTCACATTCATTGACGACTACTCACGCCACGTTACGGTCTACATCATGAAGGCCAAATCGGAAGTACTGTCGAAGTTCAAAACGTACAAGGCCAGAAAAGAGAATGCAACCGGCAAAACAAGTAACCTCTTGCGTTCGGACAACGGTGGTAAGTACACGGACCGGGCGTTTAAGGCCTACCTCAACCGTATCAAGCATGAAAAGACGGTGCCGTACACACTCAGCAAGATTGGACTGGCTGAGCGGATGAATCGGAGCCTCGTGGAGATGGCTCGCTGCATGCTTTATCATGAGAGAACCGACAGGAAGTGGTGGGCAGAGGCAGTTAGCACTGCGGCCTGGATCATCAATCGGATCTCCAACTCGGTCAATGTGAAGACACCCTTCGAGATTAGGAGTCATTCCAAACCACACCTCAAAAACGCGAAGGTGTTCGGCGCAGTTGGATACGCTCACATCCCCGACGAGACACGTCTCAAGCTGGATGCAAAAGCGTTCAGGTGTCGGTTCATGGATTACGATGACGGCGTGAAGGGGTACCGCGTCCTCAACATGTTAACAGGAAAGGTGCAAAACGGGCGCACCGTGACATTTATTGAGAAAACTGATCCTGCGCGCATCATGACTCACTTGGATGCAGAAGACGACACTGACGCATTGGTGCCACGCGTGGATCAGATGTCGCTGAATGACTACACCCAAATCGTTCCCACCGCTGTTGAAGCTGCTGACGTGTTTGCACTTCAACGTGATGTGAGCATGGATATTGCAATGGTGCCATACGACTCGACACATCCTATGATTACTCGTTCGCGTGTTCGGCGCATTGACGAGACAACGGATCCTGAAGAGGCAAGCACCAGCAAGAAGCAAGTCATCGATGCTTCTTCGTCGAGTGAGACAAAGCGTCAGAAGAGGACTCAAGCGCGACCGAGGCCAAGTGGTAACGAGCTCGCCATTGTTGAGAGTGGACAGCTGATTGCTGCTATCGAGGCTGTCCCGAAGACGTACACAGAGGAAACCACTAGTGCGGACCAAGCCAACGGGAAGAAAGCGATTGCAAGTGAGCTCAAGTCGCTAGCAGACAACATTACATGGAAATTAGTGCCAAGACTAACGCCCGATCGGTTGCCGCTGGGTGTTCGCGTTAAAGCGCAACGAGAAGGGGCAAGTGATTCGACACAAGGCTCGTCTTGTGGCAATTGGGTATTCACAACGGCAGGGCATCGACTACAAAGAGACGTACGCGCTTGTGGTTTAGCTGAACTCAACCAGGGCAGTGCTGGCCAAGTGTTGTGCTGAAGGATTCGACATCGAGCAGTGCGACGTGGATCAAACGTTTCTGTTCGGGAAGCTCAAAAACGAGTTCTACATGGAGTTGCCAGAAGGTCTTCGGATGCTACTGGTACTGGAAGAGACTCAAGGTGAAGATGATGTCGTCTGCATGCAACGGCAAAGTCTGTACGCACTTAAACAGGCGTCTCGTGTGTGGACCGAGACCATCAACAACCATATCAAGACCATGGGGTTTCAGCGCTGCTGACGCTGACCCGATATGCTGATTGCGTCACGATACAAGGCCATCATCGCGTTGGTAAAGGCTAGCATCGATGAGAAGTTCAAGACCAAGGATCTAGGACCCGCCCGTTTCATTTCCGGTATCGAGATCGATTACGACATCGCTGGCAAGAAGCTTGGCATCTCACAACGCGCATACACCGAGTCGATCATCAAGAATATTGGTCAAGAAAACGCGAAGCCAAGCCTGAAGCCACTAGACCCAAGTCTACACCTGACTAAGAAGGACGGACCGGAGACCGATGAAGCCAAGGCTAAGATTAAGTTGAAGCCGTACCGATCGCTCATTGGTAGCATCATGTACATGGCGGGTGCCACACGATTTGAAATCTCGGTTGCTGTTGCCAAGTTGAGTCGCTTCCTGGGGAACCCTGGTAAGAAGCACTGGGATGCTGGAATCAAGGTGGTGCGCTATCTGTTGAAGACCAAGGACGTGGGAATCGTGTACGACGGTTCACAAGGAGCAGAGCTCGCCGCCTACTCGGATGCAGACTGGGTTGGCATCCGCGACGACAGACGTTCGGTTAGCGGGACAATGCTCATGATGTGCGGGGCACCTGTGGTTTGGTGCTCTGCGTTTCAAAAGACCGTTAATCTAAGCTCGACTGAGGCTGAGTACATGGCTCTGAGTGACTGCATCAAGGAAGTGGTGTGGATGCGTTTACTGCTCAAGGACATTGGTGCTGAACAAGTGGGGGCTACGGTGATCTACGAGGACAGCCAAGGTGCCATGGCGTTGGCGAAGAACGTCGGTTATCAAGCTCGTACTAAGCACATCGACATTCGCTACCACTTCATTCGTGAAAACGTTATGAGTGGTGAAGTTGAGCTGGGGTATATCGAAACCAAGCACCAGCTCGCGGACTTCCTTACCAAAGGTCTGACGCAAAGCTACTTTATGAAGAGCAACTTAGTCGTCAAGCTCGAGACATCGAATTGAGTGAGAAGGTTGTGATTGCACTTCGCCGTCACTTCGCCTAGGTTCCTCCCTCTAGGCACGTGTCTGGAGCACGCGGTTGGTGCGTGGCAAGCGTGTGTCCTACGGGGCATAAGTTCAAGTGGGTCGAATGGAGATATCTGATTGGCTGATCCCAAATGAGTGGCATGGTTAATGCCAGGGTCGGATTTGTGCATATCCAGTCCACATACAAAACTCAAGTGATTTACGTCACCAACGCCTATGACGAGTATAGGCGTTGCCGACGAAATGTATCTTTTGTGTTTGGATTTACATGTGATTGGGAGGACTAGGAAGGAAAGTAGAAAGGAGCTAGCAAAGCAAGACAAGAACAACTAACTCAATAAAACCACTTTCGGATGTCCTTTCTTCTTAACACTTGACTACTACAAGCCTCGAACGCATACTCTCAATTGTAGTATGCGCAAGACCCTCGGTAAGCGAGAGAACGTTTTGACAGGTTTCTCTTCCACGCCGTATCCAGCTTTGGGCGAATCCTTTGTCTTGGCGGCACGACGCTCAGAGCAGGTTGTTGTCGTCGTGCTCGCTGGGCACTGGAGTTTGTACATCCATGGAAGCCCACATGAGCATAGTCAGTGCTTTCGGCCTCGGCCTCGTGTCACGGCTCGAACCGAGGTCACGTTCAATGAAGCACGGGTTAGGTCGGCTGTCTGGAGGGACCGAGCGTGCCGGACTGCGCTGTTTGCGTGCACGCTTTCTCGCAGCTGCATCACCGAATGAATTGGTCGCCTACGAGGCCACCTTAGTGGACTCGTGGAGTGCTAATCCTTTGCCGCGAGCCTTAGTGCTCATGGCTTGCGCCTTTCCGACAGGGGCCATAAAATGTGCTCTCGCACCGCTCTTTACAGTGCAACGGGGCTCGAATAGGAGACTGAGAAGAAGAGCACTCAAGTGCTACGCGAGGTTCTAACCGTGAAATGAGCATCCGCCGCGTTCTCGCAGCTAAGGCGATGTATTTCGGCTTTGAGAATGAGAGTCTGTGATATACAATTTTTATAATTCTGATTGGTCGGTAAACGGAAACTTAGTGGGTGGGGGGGTCACGGGAGACGTAACCCCAAGTAAACCTTTGATTACATGCAGTATGATACATCACACTTCGGGATACCTGGTACGTTGTACCAGCGGCCAACCATTGGCTGATGACATAGCTTTAGTAAAGGCGACTTATAGTTTGCATGTTTAACTCAAGATTAGCCTACCTATAAATACATTCAGCTTACGGCCTATCGCTTCCTTCGACATAAGGGATGTCAACTACGGTGCACTGAGCATTTGTAGACTCTCGGAAGCCAAACGCAAGCTGCTGTCTCACCCCGTCACAACCAATGGCATACCTGGACTCCCAGTGAAATTTCACTCTAGAGTCGCCAATCAAAAGAAAACCGAACTTACCAACAATTAATTTCGAACGGTCGTATCTTGGTGCGAGCTTTATAGGTGACTGCAACGAGTAAATGAATTGAAAGTTCTCGACAAGATCTATTAAGTACATATGCTGTCTTGAAAAGTAGGGGTTCTGGGTAATTATTAGAACCGTGGTCAGTTCAGTTCATCTTAGGTGTGGTGTACGCCACATAATGACGATTTTATCCAATGGTGGGACAGCCTTCTCTGCGCGCGGTGAATCAAGGTCTATCAGGATCTATCTTTTATAATTTGAGACAGCAAAAAAGATAAACGTGTAGGATGGTAATTTACGGTACATGACTGTTTAAGTTGCACCAGTCTGTTTTGAGATTTTATATTTAAAAAGTAGTGTGTGAAATTTCACCTATCTTGGGGCCGGTACGTCTTAGAGACACCACCGATTTTATAGAAATATCCAACTGTCAGCGAGAAAAGCCCAACTAATGAGGAACAGTACGATCACAGTTTTTAGTTGAGCGAGGTTATAATTGTTTTTGTGTGCGATACACCGTCAGAAATGCACTAAATTGACTTATGCAAACTTTCATGGGTCACGAATCATACATGTAGTTGATGCGCCGAAATACTTCCTCACTCAGGTTAAAAAATGTATTTCTGATCTCGGTATACCGTTCTATGGCGTTTCTCGTATCTTTTGGAGTACAGAAATGAAAAAGTCTACCCCTTTCTCGAAGTCGTAGCTGAGACTCTCTAACTTCATGAGGATACTTCGCTCAACCTTTTACAGCGATCAGGACTTCGTCATTTTTGCTTTTGCCTTCTTGGCCGCCGCGATAAGTTTGCTTATCTTGATATCCGGCTTCTTGATGATCTTGTTAGTACTCGGAAAAACGTTTTTCCAGAACCCACCATATCCGTCTCCCCGGCCGCTCTGAATAACTTCTTGGGCCTCGACCCGAAGCGATCTTGTGGCCCCAGTGTCAGGAGATGTCTTCGACAAGGGGCGAGACTCGTCGGGGATTGGGAATGCTGCGACGGCGCTGCTCCTAGCTAAAACCGCAAAGGCAAGAACAGCGTAGAGAATACTGCGCATGGCTGTAGAGGGAGGGGGGCCGCTTAAGAGAAGGGTCTTGTGGACTTGAGAGGAAAACGCGAAGTGAGCGCCAGCCATTCTTGTTATACGCTACAGTTTAAGCCGCTGGTGTCTTTTACCTGCATTACGAATATGACGTGTAAATACCGTTGCCTCGTCTAAATCGACTTGATATTAGTAAGACTTATTTTGGTGGCGTGCTAGGCATTGAACTAATCTCGATATCTGATTGGCCAAACTTAAGCTGTACGTCGGGACATAATCGTAAAAAAACCATAATATCGATTTCCTATTGGTCTGTACAATACTTTGTGGGTACTTTAACAGATTTACGGTACAAAACAGGTTTACGAAGAGCGTACGTGTACCGTAAACCACGGTATCCTAATTTGGTACCACCCTCGTCCAGTGTCTCAGAACACACTTAGATAATATTCTCGGAACAGGATGCATGGAGCTTACATCTTTACTGCGAGTCTATAAGGGGGGCAACTATCAGGATCCGTCGAAGTGCAGCGAGACGAGACATTTTCATCATATGAAGATGGAGCAGTTTTACATGCTTACTCAACACATCAGCAAACGTTTCTCAGTGTAGCAGCTTTGGAGAACATCCCGTCGGGGTTGTGTAATACCCCCTGCATTGCAAATGAGACCCCTGCCTTTTAAGTCAAACGCAAAATTGGTACTACAGTAAGACAGACATCGTCCAACAAAACACATCAGAACGACCACCAGCAGACACTTTAATACATAGAATGCATAAACATTGCAAGCGATTTGACCAACTAAGGTGAACGCGCGTAGCCATAGCCAACCTGCGCGGGGTGCCCGCGAAGCAGAGCTGCGCAGTATTTACGGAGGCGGGCCCAGCGCCGAGCTCACCAGCGAGCCGCTCATTGCATTCTGTAGTACATCCAATCTATAAATTGCGAGCGAAGCGAACCGCGGGGCGCTGAAGGGAGCCCAGCTAAGCGTAGCGCGGCTGGTCACAACCCCTTTACAGTAAACTGAAACAATGGTCAGATTACTATTCGCTAAGTGCTCGCTCATAATAAAATGACCATTTTATCAGATTATTGTGAATTTCGCGACTCTTTACAGGACAGTTCTGTATATCCTGCTTGCTAGCGGCTCTTTGTGTTTGCTCGTGCCCATTTTTTTCAGTAAGTGAGCTTTCTAAAACTTATTTGCCGATAAAAGACTACGTTTCACGGCTCGAAGAAACATATGTCTCAAAAGAGCAAACGAAGGATAGAGGTCTGTGTTCTCCACACATCAGGAAATGTACTTAAAATATCTCAACTTACCAGTTCTGGATAGCAATGCTATCATAATTACTGGGGGGTTGCAGGGACATCGTCCACCGGTTCAGTCTATACGTATTAATGAAAAAAATGGATAAGGCATTTCTCATTTTTCGCGCGAGACCAGAAGAACTTCTGTGCCGCCGTATCCCTCTTTGAAGTCATGCGCAGTACATTCTACGTGGCTCTAGCCTTCGCGATTGTGACTCGCAGCAGCGCTTCCGCAGAACCCCCGAATCCCTGGGCTCTTATTTCCCGCAAATCTATCATCTCGTGTAGTACGAAGGTAACTCGATATCATAGCACTGTGTATCGGTTGCGCGTAGGTTGTTCGATGACATTAAAAAAACTTGGTTGACGAACTTCGATTGCGTACCGGACCAGAGGATCCGGGGTTCGCAGTTCGACTCAGGCGAATTGGCGGCTTGAGTATGTATCGTAGTGGCGCGAGATGAACAATGTGGACGCGTAATTTGGGATATATTGTTTTGATACGCGAACATTTTACCCTAGGCCGTTCATCCACTAATGCATTGTTCACTTTAGCCGAACCGTTTGATGCGCACATGATCCGTTGCCCACATAGAGAGTAGTTTAAAATGAGCTTACCGAACATTCACGAATCTTGAAGTCTAGCCAGCTATCCGTTCAACTACCGACGTATGATGCTGCAACGCCAGTCAAGTTAGCTTTTTTGGGGTGTATTCGGACATGACCTGGATTCAGTGCTCGGGCAATACAAAAAAGAATTGTATTAGTAATTCTGCGCAACAATAGTAAGGAAATGAGAAAGGAGAAGAACTTTAATAGAGTAATAAGTATTGTATCCTCCCGCTAATGGAAATCAAATCCTGAAGCGGCAGCTCCGTGCGAGCTCTCTCACACTGTATTTGGACAACAAACAGTCAAGAAATTCCCCCCTCTCCTCGTCCTTTTCGAATCGAGCTGATGGTCATTGTAAAAGGTCTTATTAATTGATTTGTGCGTTTGACCGCCACGGATTTTGAAATACCTCGTGAATTTACTCAATCGTGTAGACGAGCGCTAAAAAAAATGGTTCATTTCGAGAAGGAATGAGGGCTTTTGACTAAAGACACTGTTTTGAAAAGCTATAAGCTTGCCGCGTTGAAGAAGAATCTCTATTACTGTACCGAGAACGGAACTAGACCGCGGTATTACGGTCGATCGTGCTCTGGGCCACCATCCTGTGCATTATTATACACTTAATCCTTCGTCGCTGTCAGCGGTGTCACTCTCGAGAGCTCTTTGACCCGACAAACTGCTAGATCCAGTAAGGTGACGTACACGAAGGTGTTGAGTTGAGACAGTGTCCGAGTCGATATAGCGTAGCGAGTGCATCCGATGTTTACGGGCATCATCGGAGGAATTTTTGAGTGGATAAATATCTAAGGAGCGCAAAAGTGGTGCTATCTGCTATGTCACAGGCGTGACTACGTCGATAAAATATGCCTTACACGAACCAGCTGATAAGCTCAGACGAGTTAGTAAAGGTGCTCATTTCTGTACAAAGCAGTATTTAAAAATGAGAAACTTCAAACTACAGTAGAGAAGAATACATTTTAAAGGATTGAGGAATCTTTTACCGCGTTGAAGCAATCATAATACAAGTAGTAATTCTTGATTTACCTGTAAACATTAATAAATGGGGTCTTTGTCGAATGGCACCGTAATTCTGACGAGGGCACACAACACCTTGCGCTTGAGGAAGTCGGTTTCCGAGAATATACAAACTCACAGTGAACAGTTGCTCACATGTCCCTTTGACGAAGGGAGCGAAGTAACCTAAAGAGGTAAGATGCAAGCTAAATGTATTTATAGGTAGGCTTAGCTTTTGTTAAATAAACAAACTATACGTCATCTAAATTTAAGCTCTGTCATCAGCCAATGGTTGGCTTTTGACGAACTGGTACCATGGACCAGCTATCCAGAAGTGTAACCAGAGGTGCATTTAAGGCCACCCAAAACAAAATGATACTAATGTGCCAATCTGCCAATCGTTCAAAGTGGGGCCATCGTGTTTCGTACCTACACGAAGTTTTGAGAAGTAACGGCCAAAAACTCTTTTGAAAATCCAAACGGTCACTAAAGCGATTTGCCAGACTTCTTTCAAGAAGATATCAGTGTCCACAATGATTCGCCAACTATCCTCACCGCTGACCCCCCACTGGCGCCCTCTCAAGATGTTGCAGTCACTCAGCTCTCCGCTTGCGACTCCAGTGCCGTGACGCCCAGCGAGTGTGTGGGAGACTCGCAAGTTTATAGAGTCCAGCTCGCTCGAAACACCACCACTGACGAGGCTGCCTCTAGTAAAGAGATTACAGCACCTGTGTCCAGCCAAGACGACGTTCGTGGAGACGAGAGCGAAGAGAACGAAGATGAACCTCTCGAGTACAGTGACGATGAGAACTGGAGCCCCGACAAAGATCCTGATGACGTATATTTGATTTTTTGAATTTTCTTGTGTTATGGCCTTTAACTTTGTTTTGTGACGTCTTGGATCCGGATTGACAAGCGTACCGTGGCCAAAACCCTACATGAAAGAGTAAGACATGTCAAAATCGTGATATACACCCTAAAGATGAGTTGGTAGACGATGATTGGACAACTGCCTCAACATTACATATTTGTTAATATGTCAGCGTTCTTCTAAAATATCATCCCACCACATGGGTTGGGTCATGCGGATGGAGTATTAGTGTCCTTTTTACTTGTGTCACGTGTATCTGTCAGCTGTCTGACCGCTCACTGCACGAGATTTGTTTTAATGCGGGGTAAGGATGAGAATGGGGGATACGCGAGACCGGATGTTGCACTTGCAGAGAAACAGTACTTCTGAAGCCAAACTCGAGCAGGAAACGAGTGTATGATGTATTGCCGCTTTTAATGAATACGATCTCGTTTGTTTTGTTTCAAACCGCTTCACGAAGCTTGTTGGCGTGGTCAAATTTCACCCAGTAGTGAACGCCCTTTTCAAAGGCAAACCCTAGCAAATGAACCAGAAGTAGAATGTCAGATGAGCCGTAGAGCACGATATATATTAATCGGTCTGCAACGTAGCTAAAAAATGATTGCGTAGGGGTTTCCCCAATTGCACTGGCACATCGTTCAATTGCCGCTGCTTTTGGTCCCGCACTGTCACTGGTTTATCTTGTCTGAGCGATAGACTAGAGACACAAGTGTAAAAAGTTCACAAGAGCACGAACAATAGGCGTCGGTAGGCAGCACCATACTCCCTCTTGATGACATGGATGGGAGTAACAGAATAGTACAGCCGGCATTCGCTGATATAATTTTTTTTTGAATTTTCAAGCACTCATTTAGGAATCAAGTAGTAACATGAGCTAACGTAGTGCGCAAGTATAGTACTCTAATACCCAGTCCCTACAATTAGAGCTACTAGAAACCTCTGGTTGTAATACACAAATGAGGTGTCGGGCACCGAGAATGTACGCGAGCATGGACATATGTCCCTCATCACCGGCAGAAAGTCAAGCTCTGGACTCGCTGGTATTGAGGCGTCCTGAAAACGACTCACGAATCTGCCTTTACGGCCTAAAACGTGAGGAAGAAATAAGCAGTGGTAATGTGCATGCCGAGCGCTCACGCCTTCACCTTTCTATCAACTTGGAACGCAGAAAGTTTGTTCGTGCGACCGTGATAGATAGATACCGAAGTGGCGTTAGGTGAAGGCAACTGGCGCCTTCCCCACTATAACTGTAGTTTCGTCATAGTTCTTTTTTGTGTAAGGTGGGTAAACGTTTTCTGTTCTGTGCAAGATTTTATTTGATAGCAATATGCAAGCGTCTTGGACACGTGAGCCTGGCATGCTATTATTTTTACTGTAGCTCTGAATTCCTAATTAGTCAGTGCTTATTCCCGTAAAGTGCCGCTCATAGCCGTCGGCGTTTGTCACTCCACTGGTTTCTTACTTACAACTATGTATCGGCCTTAACATGAGAGAGTGAGGTAGAAAGTTGGGAAAGCAATTTGGAAAGCGTAGTCTGCAGCTCGTTTTTGTAGATCCAATACTGAATACATGCCGATAGTTATGCTTATACCACGCTTAATTTATATGGAAGGGAGTGAGCGCGTAGGTGTGTCAGCGACGAGCTCCGCAGTAAATTGACTCGTTCCACTCCCCAGTGCAATTTCGTTCCATCGCGGGAGTCTGGCGGTGCAACCCCCCAAATTGGTAACAAATACTTTGGCCTATTGTTCCGATTGACATAAAAGAATTTAACGGGGTACGTACCCAAGTGTACCTCTGGTTACATGAAGGATGACAGGTCACACTTCTGGATATCTGGTACATGGTACCAGATTTTCAAAGGCCAACTATTGGCAGATGACATAGCTTCACTTTAGGTGACTCATAGTTTGTAAAGTAACTCAAGCTTGCCTACCTATAAATACATTCCGTTAGCATCTTACCTCTAACCGGTTACTTCGCTTCCTTTGACAAAGGACCTGTGAACTGCAGTTCGCTAAGAGTTTGTATACTCTCGAAAGCCGATTTCCTCAAGCGCAAGGTGCTGTTGACCCCGTTACTCTTGATAGCATTTGTAGTCAATTTTTGCCAACGCGGATAGACTACTTACACCTCTGAAGTTCGTCGACATGGATAGAAACGACTTCCATCACATTAACGACTCACAGTTCGAGTAGGTTCGGAAGATTGCTGCCATTCGGGACGGAGGGGTGGTGACGAAGGGTTCGTCACGGTGGGATTGTTCTCCATGTGTCGATCGCTTCTAAGAGTAGGAGCCATTTAAATGTAAATACACTTAAATGTCAGCTTTAGGAAACTAATCAGAAAGTAACGTAACCACGTAAGTGCCGGGCAAAAGGCCGCGACAGGACTGCGGTGTCTGGCGAGGCTGCTCTCTTCTCTGCTGCTCTCTGGTGAGCGGCAGGCGTCAAAACGCAAATTGTGGAGCAGCCTCCGCCAGAACACCGCTGTACCGCAAAAGTAGATTAGTATACAAATAGCAAATAAATCAATACTAAACTCTAGATAAATGCACTCTCGTTTGAGTACACCATCTTGGCAGCGCACAGCCAACGATGTCCTTGTGCATACAGTCCTTGGTATAGTCCTTCGCCATTGCACGCATGTGTACTCAGTATAGCCGGCTGTAGTGCAGCCGCAAGCTGCACTGCCAGGCGCATGAGTGTCCTTGGGATGTGTCTTTGCAGACACTGGCAGTGGACGGAGGCTCGTAGGTGGGGGCACCGGACACTGGCAGACTGCAATGCACTGGCGCTCGACACGCAGGTAAGTTTATAGCTCACACTCCCATTAGATCTCGGCGACGCACTTGGAAGTCGACGCGATCACACACGCGCATCCTAGTTGCCGCCATAGTCCTAGTAGTAGCGTAGGCACAGCTCAAAACAATAGCAGTCCACTTAGTAACAGCACTCCCACTCGATCGCCCTCGTCTTCATCAATGTCACTCAGGTACAGCCTCCGCATCAACAGCAGTAGTCAACGCAGTAGCAGTAGTCGTAGTTGTAGCCTTGTCCTCGGATACGTTGTCGTCGCTCGACACAATAGGTAAGACTTTCATAGCCTTGCAAAAATGTGTGAACTTCACCACTGCAAGTGCCTTTGTCATGATATCGGTCACCATATCATCAGCTCCGATGTGCTGGGTTGTAAGTTGCTTCAACTCCACGTGGCGTCTGATCACGTGGTACTTGTTATCGATATGTTTCGATTTCGAATGTTTGCCAGGTTTCGCAATTAAGGCAATGGCTCCTTGATTGTCTCACAGTAGTTGAGGTACTGGATGCTTCCAGCTCAACTCCTTGCATAAGCCAGCAAGCCACAACAAGTCCTTGGTCGCTTCTGCCATTGCTACGTACTCCGCTTCACAGGTACTGAGTGCGTTGATCTCTTGCTTTCGAGATGCGTAGGAGATGACGTTGTCGTCCAGCATAGTGATGTAGCCACTGATACTCCGTCGATCCACAGGGTCGTTCGCATAATCAGCATCAGAGTAGCCACTAACTTGCACATCAGTCTGTCTCTTCACATTCATCACTAGCCCGTAGTCACATGTAACCTTCAGGTAACGCAGCACCCTCTTGGCTTGTGCGAAATGCATATGATCATAGCTCGCAAGATACTTGCCCAGGTGTCGGGTAGCATGAGCTATGTCAGGTCTCGATGCACTAACGAGGTACTGGAGAGCGCCCATTAATTCTCTGTAGGGAAGATACTCCTTCGAAGCAGGCACGTCTGTCTTCGAGGGCGTTGTAGCTTCTGGTGTAGCGCAGCCATCACAGTTCTCCATATGAAAACGCTTCAACACCCCCAGTACGTACTGCTTCTGGCAGTACACTATTTGCCGGCGCGGCTGGTCAATCAGGATCTCGACGCCTAAGAGATATTTGACTGTGCCCATCGTCGTGAGCTCGAATGTCTCTTGCAGTGAGGCAGCGATTGTGGCACACAGGTCACGTGAACCCATCAGCAGTAGATCGTCCACGTAAAACGTCAGTAGCAACTTGACCTCACCATCCTTCCTCAATGCATATAGGCCGTAGTCAGAGTCCGTCCTAGTAAAGCCCATCGCAACAAGCTTCGCATGAAGCGTGCGATTCCACAAGTTTCCAGGTCTTGTGACCCTTCAACGATTGAAGTTCCACCAACATTGCAGCTCTCCACTGCTGCCAGTACTTGCTTGCACGTGCTCGTTTGTACGTCGTCGGAATCTGCACATCCGTAGTCATAGCCTGCACCAGGCCTACCACGTAATCCGACAATCGAACGTTCACCTTCTGCTTCCTTCTTGGTCACTTTAGGCAGGGCTCTCTTGATGGAGGTTGAATCTCGAAGCAACTTGTCTCCCTCTCCACCATTGCAGGTTTCTTCTTTGTTCTGCGTCTCTTGCGTTTCCTCACTTCCAAACCTTCCTTGGTTTCTTCAGCAGGATCCTGCAACACGGCTGGTGCTGCAACACCAGCAGTCTCCGCACTGTCCTTGCTCACAGGTGCGTCAACGATTGACAAACTCCCACTCGAACTTAACTCAGTTTCTGCAGGTTCGTCAGCAAGTGGTACCGCCTCAAGTGGCTTCTCCGCACTAGAGATGCCGTCACTCCAACCTGGAAGGTACGTCTCCATGTTGGTCTTGATGCGCGCCACAGGTACAGTCTCGAGTAGAATATGATCACCATCAAAGAATGCGTTCTCTAATAGATGCTTCATGTAGATGCCATCGGTCTTGAACTTTCATGGACCTTCACATTCCCACTACGAGCTGTCACCACTTGAGCTGTCACCAGGTCAATGAGCTTGTAGCCTAGGGTCGATTCGCTATGACCCAGTAATAAACACAGTCTTGCCCTGGCTTCCAGCTTTTCATTCGCTTGCCTTGACTCAGGGGGAACACGCACGTGTGCTAGACAGCCCCAAGTACGCAAATCATCCAGCATGGGCTCCAATTCGTACAGTTTCTGGTGCGGGGACACCAATCCTAAGGGCTTGGTGGGCAACCAGTTCAATTTCGTCACCACATGCCGGAAGGCTTCACCCCACAAGGAGTTGGGCATGTGTGTAGCCATCAGCATCGCTCTGACCCTTGGTAGAACCACGCCGTTAGCACGCTCCACAATGCCGTTCTCTTGAGGAGAATAGGCGTTCGTAAACTGCTGCTCAATCCCTTGGTCGACGCAGTAGTCACTTAGTTCCTTGCTTGCAAACTCACCTCCTTGGTCAGAGTTAGTCGTCGCACCTTCTTCTCAGGAAAGCGAGTTCGCAGCCTGTTCAACAGGACCTTGATGTGGAACGTTGCTTCACTCTTCCTCTTGAGTAGGAATGGCCACTTGTTCCTTGTAGACTCATCTAGGATAAAGAGAATCATAGTAGCTCCATCCACAGACTGTTCGTTCACAGAGCAAATGTCCATCATGAGAGTCTCTAGAGGTTCGGACTTCCGCGATGGAATCCGTTTATAAGACATTATTTTCGCCTTACTGGCAGCACAAGCAACGCACTCGTAGGAAGTCAGACCTTTTGCTTCATCTTAACTCCAACATCGAGTTTGTTTGCCAACACTTTCACCGTCTCCATGCTCATATGATTAAATCGTTGATGAAGCAGCTCCATTGCTTTCTTATTGTCCATGTCCTCTTTTAGAGCCGCCATCACGCTCGCACATGACCAGCATGAGGGATAAGTTAGTGTCCATGAGGGACCTTGTACCGGGATTACATGGTGTGGAACACACAGGGTACGAAGTACATAGAGAGCTAACAAAATATCCGTTGAAGTTGGAGCGTTTACAAGGTCAATCAGTACGCTGGCTGAAAGCCACACGTTATCGCAATCACGAACCGTTGTCCCCCGCGTCTACTGCGGCTTTGCTTTCGATAACCGGCTCCGCACGAGCGCTAGCGGTATTGGAACTATCGCTCGAGTGGCGCTCACAATTGTGAGCTGTAATTCATCCAGCGTTAGCATATAAACGTTTATTAAACCATTGCACAGCACTTGCCTGTTCGGGCTGGACTAGGCGGGCCACAGCAAGCTGGCCACCTACTTGGACGATCCCTCCCGTATCCGCTGGTCCGTGCTCTCCGTCGCTATCGGGCATGGTGCTCCGCTGCGTGTCGTGTTCGCGCTTTCTTCCCGTTTTGAAAATGAGCGGTTCGCAGATCTCGAACTTAAGAAAATAAACAGAAACTTATACCGATGGCCTACCGGTTTATATCTCTTCGATAGTATTTGCTGTCGTTTTCGTCTGTGAATTTCACAATAAGCCGAGCGACGTTAGTTCTGCTTAAAGCGACGTTATGAGCATAAACGCTACGTCTTTCAGCGTTGCATGATCCGCTACGTTGTGTGGCACGGTATCGGGATACACATATGCCGCCAGGCTTTTTCGTTCTTTTAGTTACCTTTTTATAGAATTAATGGTGTAAATGAGGTTGATTTTTTTTGACTGCTCCAGCTTACACTCCAGATGTGCAGGTCCTAATGTGAAGCTTCTGGTAAAACCACTGTCTGCGTTTGAAAGTTAATTTGACCAAAGTGCCGGTTTCACCTTATTTTTGCATTAGGAGAAAAATCGATTCTTAATCTAATCTTTTCAGACGATATCTCCCCTTTCAGAAAATTGAAAATCTTTAGAGCTTTGTATGAAAGTCCCCAATGTTTATTATCTTTCCGCATTAATTCTTCCCAATGCCGCTTCTCAAACGCTTGTACAGGTATCTCCAGAATTGAACAAGAAGATAAGGGACACGTGAAAACCGTTGAGAGCGTCTTCTTTAACGCGTCCTGGATGGCGGCAGTGAGTCAAAAAAAATTGTTGTGTCGGAGGAGTTGCTCAATGACACGGGGATCCAAGCTGACAGCTTCTCACGCAGCACGATAGCAAATCCGCCGACCCGCCCCTCTTGGCCATGCAGCACTCGGCAACTTTTTTGGCCGATTTAAGTCTACGTTCCAGCACCCTTGAGTGATACAAGACTCTGGTTGCACCTGGGCGTTCGAAACGGAATAGATCGCCATCACGCATGTGATTAAGAGATAGCCACGAGCGTTAACTCTCATTCTTGGTCGAGATTTGGCAAAATCCAATGCCTAAAAAGAGGGAAGTGATGTTGTCCAATCCGAACAAGTACTCGAAAGATAAAGCATCGTACTTTAGCCGACAATGGTCGTCACAGTATTGGAAAAGGTCGTTCAGTAATCTGAATACGGTAGTTACTAAACTTTGGTATTAGTAAGCCGTAATCCGATGAAGGTTGTGACTGATTTTATCAAGATTTGACAGAATGACGGTGAAAACTGCTGAACAATTGATACAGAAGTCCCTTCGATAACACTTCGGGTCAGTCGTATATGTGCCCCTTTTTTTAAAGCTGGCTATAATTTCGAGCCAGTGCTTTGCTCTATGGTGTGGCCAACACAAGAAGGCGAAATGTGTGTATCCCAATACCGTGCCACACAACGTCCCAGTGGGTCAAGAAGCGGTGTCACCCCTAAAGGCGTTGCCAATGACCCGCAATCTCAATCGCTGATCGGTCCCATCCCTCTTTTGTAAGACCGACCCGTCTGAAATTGTGGGGGTGCAATCTGTTGTTGTTGTTAAAGGCAAATGCCGAAGTGAGTAGATTAAAGTCAATTAAATCTGTCCTCTAAACTTCAGTGCTCCTGGCCATCCACCAGATTAACCGGTTTGGGACCGGTCCATTTTGGAACGTCACGCCGGTTAGCCGAACCGTGCAGAGTCGGTGCATATCAACACTTCCACTCACCGCTACTGCACGTCGTACCTCTTCTTGATTCCACTTGCTTCGTGAAGAAACGCTAGCGACTTCGTTCCCAGTGCTTTCGTAAGCATGTCAGCTAACTGCTGCTTCGTGTCGATGTAGGCCACCTTGATTGTGGAACGTTCCACATTCTCTCGAATAAAGTGGTGACGGATATCCACGTGCTTGCAAGCAACGCTGGATACCACGCGAGGACCAGCAAGCAACGCTGGATATCACGCGAGGACCAAGTGCAATAGCACCTTGATTGTCTTCCCAGACCTGCGTCGGAGATTCGGCTACGATCGGCTGGATATGGATGTGTTGATCTGCACTTGCTCGTGACCCATGTCCTTCAGCATGGCACGTGTCCATAGTACCTCTTGAGTACAAAGGCTTAGTGCCATGTACTCTGCTTCCGCTGAGCTAAGTGCAACCGTCCTCTGGTACTTGGACTTAAACACCACCGGAGCGTTCCCAATCATGATCATGACGCCAGACACTGAACGTCTGTCGTCAATGTTGCTTCCCCAGTCTGCGTCCGTAAACGCTTCTGCCTTGACCGCTTGCGTTCCAAATCCACTCGTTTCACTTTTGTAAACGATACCATGATGGCGAGTGGACTTCAAATACTGCAGAACACGAATCGCTGCCTTCCAGTGTTGCGTTCCAGGATCCTCTAGGAAGCGTGCCAGCTGCGTGACAACGTAGGCAATGTCCGGCCGAGTACAGGTTGTGATGTACATGAGGCACCCGATTAAGAAACGATACGGTCGTGACCGTATTTCGGCACGCTCCTTTTCCGTAGTCGGCGACATCATCTTGGACAACTTCAGGTTTGCTGCACAAGGGTTCTCCACCATCTTGGCGTTCCGTTGATTGAATCGTTCCACAATGTCGTCAATGTACCGAGTTTGCTTGATCATCAACGTTCTACATTCTCTATCGTGGTCAATCTCCATTCCCAAAATGAATTTGGCCTCGCCAAGCTCCTTCATCTTGAATGCACTCTTCAGGGCGTTTTTGACCTCGCGAATTTCGTCGCGCGTCTTGGCCGCAATGATCATGTCGTCCACATATAGACATACGTACACGAATGCGTTTTTGGAACGCTTGACGTAGACACACTGGTCGGCTCCGCAATATTTGAAACCGTTCTGCAGGAACACGCGATGGATAGTCTTGTTCCATGCACTTGCAGCTTGTTTCAAGCCGTAGATGGCCTTTAGCAGCTTGCACTTCATGCCTTCAGCATTCTCGAGGCCAAATGGAACGTCCATGTGGACCAAATCCTTCAAACCACTGTTTAGGAACGCTGTGTCGGCATCCAGTTGCTCCATAGTGTAGTCGCACGTAACGCAAACAGCGAGTACAACTCAAATCGAGTTCATATTCGCAACTGGAGAGTACGTCTCAAAGACGTCTATTCCAAACTTCTGCTTGAGCCCCTGCGCCACTAGGCGTGCCTTGTAACGGATAACCCGGCCGTTCTCGTCACGCTTCTTCGTGAACACCCAGCGACATCCAATGGAACGAGTTGTCGCTCCACGTGGAACGAGCGTCCATGTTCCGTTCCGGGAATGCGAATTCAGCTCTGACTGCATAGCACGACGCCACTCTCCTGCTTCGTTACTGGCAACAGCTTCTGCGTACGTGCTAGGCGTATCTGGAACGCCACCAATGCTGGCCGCGTACGCCAACACTGCCTCTGCGAGCAAACCATCTTCGTCGATTCTGGCACGCTTAGGAGATGGCGGTCCATCACTTCTACGTTCCACATCTTCATCGTCACCGTTCCCAAGTAGAAGTAACGGTTCACGAGAGCGCGTGGATCGTTCCGTGTCAGGATGGAAGATCATCCGGTCCTCATGGAACGATGGAGGCTGCGAATGGAACGTTGCCAAATCCAACCCATTTAACCTGGGTTCCTCCGGCGCGGGTAGCTGCTGTATTTCTGCGTTCCGTTCCGGTTCAAGGTCGTCCATCTCAATGTCTTGAGCAGGCTCCTCTGCTTCTTCCATCGGTTCATCCTGAGCAGGCTGACGTTCCACTCCAGATATTGGAACGATCGTATCATCGTTCCTCGTCACATGGATGACCGTTCCTGAAGCAGGCGACTGCGTGTCATAGATTCCGCCCACCTCACGCTCGTCCAGCTTGACCGACCGTGTCACCTTGACCTTCGACGCATCCATGTCGTACACACGATATCCTTTCACGTTCTCAGCGTACCCGAGGAACGTGTACTTGAAGCTCTTGGGTTCCAGCTTCGCTCTCATCACGTCGTCCACATGAGCGTACCCTTGTGACCCAAAAACCCGTAGGTGTTTCATCCGTGGCTTCACCTGGAACGACAGCTCGTACGGCGTGACATCAGAGTTTGATGTGTTCGTGGAACGGTTGATGAGATACACTGAGGTACTAACCGCTTCCGCCCACCACTGCGTCGACATAGACTTGTAGTGCAGCATGCTTCTTGCCTTCTCCATGATGGTACGGTTCATGCGTTCCGCCACTCCATTCTGCTGAGGGCTGTATGGAACGCTATGCTGATGCACGATACCGTTCCGTTTGCATAGTTCCAAAACTGTCTTGTTCACGAACTCCGTTCCATTATCGGAACGAAGACATTTTAGACGTCCCCCCACTGTGTTTCGTACAATGCCTTGAACTCCTTCAGTTTGCTGCCCACCTCGCTCTTGCTCTTCATAAAGTACGCAACGACAAACCTTGAGTAGTCGTCTACGAACGTCAGAACATATTTGGCACCACCCTTTGAGATCGTTCTCATTGGGCCCATTACATCCGTGTGTACTAGTTCCAACACACGCGTCGTTCTCGTTAGCGATCGTGACGGGAACGTCGTCACGGTCTGCTTTCCCTTCATACATCCACCGCACAAAGTCTCGTTCCCATTTTTCACATGTGGGGTACCAATTGTGGAACGTTGAGTCTTCGTCAGCGCGTCCTTGTTCGGGTGACCCATGCGAGCGTGCCAAAGCTCCCACTCGCTGTCAGGACCGGCGTATTGCACGAAGTGTGCCTTCCTCCTGCTGACAGCCCAGCAGGAACGCCTTACCGACCTTCTTCCCCTGACGCTATCGCAGCGTTCACTCCCCAAATTACACAACTGGAACGCTGGAACTCAACGCTCATGCCTTCGATCCGCGAGCTTCCCGACCGACAATAACCGACTATCGAGCCCCGGGAATGAAGGACACGACCACCATTACGATGAGTGTACGGTACGAAACAGTGAATATGACCGTCCGGTTTCCTGCGACGCGCAGCTTCTTGCCATCTGCAATCGTCACGTTGATGCCACTGTCTAGTGCCTCGTACCCAAATAGGTCGTTCCGGTGAGGGGTCATGTGCGACGTCGCACCACTATCAATCAGCCACCCGGCCGAGCGTTCCCCACCAACTGCAAACACTGCATCGTCTTGACTGCTCTTTTTTGCAGCAGGGCCAGTCCCGCTTCATGTGACCCACTTAATCACAGTTGAAACACTTGCCCTTGAAACCAACGTTCCGTTTCTGAGCGTTCCATTTTCGATCGTTCCGTTTTTGACCGTTCCCTCGGCCGTTCCGGAACTTGTTTGCGTTTCCATTCACTTGGAACGCCTTCTCCATGGTTTCCTTCTTCTCGAGTCGCTCGTACTCCTTCAACAGCTTTTCCATGGCCTCGATGAGCGTCACACCCTTGGCGTTCTCCACGATAGACGAAATGAGCTCGTACTCATCGGGGAGGCTGCTCAGCAGCACCACCAGCTGGCGTGCCTCGTCCATGGGCTCTCCTAGCGTCTGCAACCCAACGATCAGCTCATCAAACGCATCCAGATGCTTGGCTATAGTCGATCCACTTTCCATCTTGAACTCGTGGAGGCGACGCGTTATCGTCACGCGGTTGTGGAGCGTGGTGCGGTTATAGAACTCTCGCAGCGTTCCCCAAGCTTCTATGGAACGAGTGACCGACCGAATCTTGGTCTGATGCTGGAGCTCCACTCCCTGAGCGATGATGCCGAGCGCCTTGGCATCATTGACGAGCCACGCCTCGGTGATCTCGTTCTCCGGCTTGACGGCTTGAATATGCGCAAGCAGGCCCTTCCTGGCTAGCGTCATGCGCATATTGTACTCCCAGTGGAAGTAGTTCCCACTCCCGAGGAGGACTTCGGCGCGCTTGGTCGTCGTCATGTTTTGGAACGTTCCAGTAGAGTTGAGCGTTTGCGGCTGTTAACCTGTTGTTGTTGTTAAAGGCAAATGCCGAAGTGAGTAGATTAAAGTCAATTAAATCTGTCCTCTAAACTTCAGTGCTCCTGGCCATCCACCAGATTAACCGGTTTGGGACCGGTCCACTTTGGAACGTCACGCCGGTTAGCCGAACCGTGCAGAGTCGGTGCATATCAACAAAAAACTTATACAGTCGTGCACCTCCAATTCGGCAGGGCGGACCATATCAACAGTGCCAGGGCATAAGTGCACAACGTAAAGCAAAAACCAAACGCAAATCCAGTGCACTGATACTTTTTTGTTAATTCAGTACTAAATTTATGTTTAGTTTGAGACGACGCCTGTGTGGTTCTAATAGTCCTTGCAGATATGTTGTTCCAGCCTTCAGACAACCACTTCATGGCGGAGTAAACGTGTAAGGAGCACCCTTGTAGAACAGCTCCAGCTCCGCGGCTTGCTTCTTGTTCTGGTACTCATTCTTCAGGCACTTAATGATGCCCTGGTCCATGGGCTGCAGTACGGCAGTTGTATTAGGCGGGAGTTTGCAAAAACCACAGCCCTGTGCGCTGCTGGATGCGGTACAGCTACCCTCGATTAGGTGTTTGCCTCCGGGTAGCTGTACTCCTTCACGCTGAGCTCCGTTGCCCAACGAGCAAGTTCGGAGTGAGAGCATGCAGGATCTGACTTGTGCTAGAGTTAGGGACATGTAGGAGGAAGGGCGATGTTCCATTGTCTTTGGCGGTAAAAATCGAAGTGTGTGCTTGTATGAAGACGTCCTATCCAAAATTTAAAATCAGATCGATGCGGCGAGTCAACCCTCCGCGAGGAGGGGAAAATCGTTGAGGTTAATTGCAAGGGTGGTGATGGGCAAAGGTAATTGCGCATCCGATTCGCGTAATCATAAAATCTGGCAGGGTATCGACTGATACCGGTGCCGAATTGGAGGTGCACGACTGTACTGTAGTTCATTGTACAGAACACAGGCCTGTATCCTTCGTTTGCATACGTATGTTTCTTCAATTCGTACGTAATACGTAGTCTTTTATCAGCAAAAAAATTAAAAAAAAAAAAAAAAACACTTACTCCAATACGATTAGACACCAGCTTGATGATCAGGGATGTGTTGAATGCACCGGTAGGTGCATTCGACGAGCGCCGATCGTTGCTGACCAAAATTCTCAAAGCTCAAAACAGTACCCGACCTATTGGTTTACGATCAATCGTCCACTTATGGCGTTGGAGAAGCTCTTAAGAGTAGTATTGTACAACCAAATATATATTAGCGAATTCCTGTCAAGCCATACAGCCAATATAACGTTTAAAGACTGACAACTTGTAACCTCGTCTAAATAGCTTGATTTAGTCAAACCTATTTTGACGACGTGTTAGGCATTGACAAATTTAGACATCTGATTAGCTAAACTAATACTGTACGCCTTTGACCAATCGTAAAGGAATTCGGTAATACCGATCTCCTATTGGTCTGTACAATAGTATTGTGAATATTTTAACTGATTTTCGGAGGTTTACGATACGCTTACGTGTACCGTAAACCATGGCATCAGCTCTGCTCACATACGGAAGAGAAATTCCACCGCTCGAGTTTTTAATAATAACTTATTAAGCGCTGAGCTACAATTACTGTACATGCAGTGCGTGCCATGCAGCCATTTAAAAAATAAAGTACATGCATTCCCCGCCAATCGTACGGCTGAGCCCCGAAACCCACAAACATATTCTATAATGTTCATCGCGAAATGCCCCTGGTCTTGTAAAATATCGGTACAGTATAACTGTCCATATCCTGGCATATAGTATTATAGTGACGAGATGAATTTATAATCCGTGTTTACGCACATAAAGCATTTTTTCTAAACTATTTAAATGCAGCAAGTTTTGTTTTGCTTTAAAGACCGTTGGGCTCCTGCATGACATTGTATAACTATGATTATGTCCATATGCTAAATGTTTTTTAAACCGTAATCCTCCGGATCTTTAAAAAGAAGTTTTCGGGAACGTGCCTTTTAAAAAGGTTCTGACGTACAGCATCTAAGCGAAGCTTTGAATGGTCAACGGCAGCGCTGTATTCAAAACAGATGGCTGCCGTCTTTTTGCGATCTAATTATAGGCAGCAGTCGGACGGGGATTGCATAAAGATGCAATAGGACGAGCGACAGCGTACACATTGTTAATCGAGATCTAATAACAGCTCTCACCAGCGAACCCCTTCGGAATGAATGGAGGCAGGTCAAACGTTTCTGGATTGTGATCGGCTCTTTGCCATTCTTTAAGGATGGCCTGCAAAAGAAATTATAGTAGCTTTAAGCTACGCGTCCAACGTCACAGGGGCCATCCTACTATGTTCGACGTTTACGAGTAAGTTTACTAGCAAATCTCATGATTAGTGCTAAAAAGTAAACAGTACCTTAAACTTATTCTGCTGACTGTTCATTGTAGCAAAAACGTGCGATTCTACAAGACCAATCCACAACAACTATTTAGCCAATCATGTGTATCTATTCGAAGGTAAATCCAAGCAAATCATCTATAAAATCCTTTCTGTAACGCATTTCCCATTACGCAGTTTGCAATGGGAGATTCATTTTTCATTCTTCAAGAATGGCCGGTTAACCAATTAAGTCACGCCGCTCAGTGAATAATGATTCTACACGTGCAAAAGAAGTCAAATTTTGATTGATGCTGAAAACAGTTGAGGTTCCATCAGCCTGATGATCAGGATATCGGACGAACTTCAGAGCTCCCCCACGCAAGGTGCGGCCTTAGACTTTTATCGTAAGAGGGCGCTCACGCGATGAACACGGGGTACGGTAAAACCTGTCCTTCCCGATCATCTTCAGTAAACATGTCATTGCTTGAGTTACAAGGTCGGTATCAAGCTCCATTGTCACGCATATGAACGAGGTGAGGAAGCCTAGAAGCATAATATGCATAAGTCATTTGCTGTGCGTTTTCAGGTCTAATGTGGAGGCACACTGCCATATCATACTAAAACTGTCTATATGGATTTAGGTATGTAAGTCTTACATGTATATACAAAAATATTATTGTAAAGACCTCCACTATTTATAATTTCGACTTCATGTCAGGTATACTTGTGAAATGAAATGGAGTATCTAAATCACCAGAAAGGTTATTACACGATGAGTGTTTTGTTTTCGAAGGGAGGACCGTTGTGCCAGACTAAAATTTAATCCTGACTAGCTAAAAAAAATGTACACATGCCTAATTTGGGTTGCCGAGTCGAGAGCACATACAAATCGGATGTGCTGTCGATGTAGTCGAAGCGTGATTCAAACAATTTCAAGGCTGAAGGTTGCTGACTTAAAACTAGTTACAAGCTTTTCCACGGCCACTTCGTAGTACATATACACTTGTTTTCCTCATAATTTCGTATCAGGTTTGTCATTTGAGCAATATCAAGTTTAATCCATAGTAACTCTGGGAACAGACTTGGTGGACCTGAGTTATATCGTATACGACAGGATATCAGGTTTCTCAAGGCTCATCTAGGACAGGTTTTACTGTTCGATGAGTCAACTAGCGCAGTGTTTTTTTATTAAAACTTTATGCAAATTGAAATGGATTCGCATTCGTCGTTTTTTTCGTCCATTTAAATAATAATGCATCCACTCGAATAATGTTGCATTCTTTCGAATAGTTATGCATTCCTTCAAATAGTTTGTATCAGATCGAATAGCATCCACTCGACCCAAACCTCTTCTACGATCTGAATTAGAAGCACCAAAGCCGTTTAGGAGATCGATGGAATGCTAACATTAAAATGCATTTTACATTTTTAAGATCCGAGAAGGAGTCCTTGTTTCCCGCTATAGGTTCTACCCAACGAAGACGATCTGATCCCAGCTACGAGCAGCGGTGTAGGCCACGTTACGGAATAGGCAGACGTTATTATAGTGGCGGTGAAAACGATTAGTCAAGGAAAATCAAGAAAATTATTTTAATAAAATTAAAATTCTTCAAGTTATTTTTTTTAAATATAAAAGCACTAGTTTGAGCATTTAACCAAGAGTACCCAATTTTATGAGGCTCCTGATAGTTGCCCCCATTATGAAAAATAATCCATATGATGCAAGCGAAATCCATCCTCTTTAGCTTGAACTTTAGTAACTATCTTAGGTTTAGTACAAATACGTAGATTCTCAGTCGGGTGCAGCAGCACGTGCAATAATAATTGCATGATCGGTTTGTATATTACATACTACAGAATAATTTAAAGTACTACGAGACGAGACAATATTTTCAAATAAAGATGTAGCAGCTTTTTCTTCCAGAACTGCATCGTACAGTACGTACAGTGTACGTGCCTACTCAACACATCAGCAACGTTTCTCAGGGTAGCAGCTTTGGCGTCGAAGTTATGTAATACTCCCTGCATTGCAAATGAGACCCCTGCCTTTTAAGTCAAGCGCAAAATTGGTACTACAGTAAGAGAGACATCGTCCAACGGTTCACTCTGTAGCGTATAACAAGAATGGCTGGCGCTCACTTCGCGTTTTCCTCTCAAGTCCACAAGACCCTTCTCTTAAGCAGCCCCCCCCCTCCCTCTACAGCCATGCGCAGTTTTCTCTACGCTGTTTTTGCCTTTGCGGTTTTAGCTCCAAGCAGTGCTGTCGCAGCATTCCCAAACCCCACTCCTTGGGAGGTCCTCCCAAGGAGTCCACAGGAGCATTGTGAGTACTCCCGGACTCGTCCTCACTGCCCGAACGGAGATCACGTTCAACGAACCACGGGTTCCGTCGGTTGTCTGGAGCGGCCGAGGGTGTTAGTCTGCGGTGTTTGCTTGCAGCCGCGTCACCGGATGAATTGATCGCCTACGAGGCAACCTGAGTAGAATTGTGGAGTGCAGATCCTTTGTCGCGAGGTTTAGTATTCTTGACTTGCGCATATCCAACAGCGGTCAGGGAGCGTCCTTTTGCACCGCTCTTCGCCACGGCATATGCTTAAGGTCGAATAGCTCACTTTTGTCTTTCGTAGGTTATACCAAAGGCGAGAGGGTCGGTTAGATAGCGTAGTACACGTATTACACATCCAATATGTTTCGGTGATGGCTTTGCAGCGAACCTACTCAGCGGACTCAGTGTAGGCGCCAAGTCTTGTCTTGTGCTTGTGGCCAGATACATCAAGATTCCTATCGCCTCACGCGAGTATCGTCCGTTGTCGAAGGCATCTCCTGACGATGTGGCCACAAGATCGCTTCGAGTCGGGGCCCAAGAAGTTATCCAGAGCGGTGGGGGAGACGGATACGGTGGGATCTGGAAATTAATAAGCCAAGGTACTAACAAGATCATTAACAAGCCGGAGATCACGAGCTTGGTGCGAACTTCAAAGTTGACTGCACCGAGTAAATGAAGCGAAAGTTCTCGACAAACTGTATTAAGTACATATGCTAACTTGAAAAGTAGGTTTGTTGCTAAGGATTATTTTGTTTATCTGTCTCATGTATTTAGCCGCGTTTCATTTTGGGAAAGAATGGAATGAAACCACTCGCTCTTTGACGGGTAGTTTCTAGTGTTTGACGCATAAAACTATGTTGAGATTTTTTTAATT
>NW_003303634.1:217068-229079 GCF_000142945.1 Phytophthora infestans T30-4
TGTCGAGCTCGCAACACTTCTAAATGTATCGTCATTCGAGGGCCCATAAATGGAGATAATATTTTTGAGCGATCACAACTTCTTCAGTTTTAAGCATTCTGTAGCTTACAAGGGCAAGAAAGATAGAGGAGACGCCCCGCTTTCGTTTAGAGTGCTTAAATCGCGATTCGTACTTAGCTTCATCAGTATCATTTTGCTTGACGCAGCCTCAAATGAATGCCAATAATCTGTTTACTATTGCGGTTTGGGATGGAAATCTCGTAGTTAGCGTGTTACTCACACAGACAACCAAGTTAGTCTATGCTGCTGTTTTAGTTTCGGTAACCCGAGTTTTACAACGGTGTAATCCACCGGGGATTACCTAGATTTACACACAATATCAAGCTTTGAATACGAAAAGACCACAGTGAAAACGTTTTTTGAGAGCGGCAGCACGTGCTTCGCCTGCTGCTCGTCCCCGGGGATCTAAAGTAACTCAAGCACATGTGCATTCATACCATTAGAACGATCGTCATCTCCTCTTAGTTTATACTTACACGCAGACCGGTGTGGCTGCCGTTGATGGGGCCCAAACGCTTCACCGCAGGCACTTTTCTTGGTCGTAAACTGAATGACAGTAAAGTTGGTGGCTGTGGTCGTTATTATGAGATAAAAATCGAAATAAGATCAAGTTCGTTTTGTTAGAGTCGGTTTTGCCTATCCAGCAAACTATTTATTAGAAAGCTTAAATGGATGGTATTTCACATGCAGAGCACAATAAATGTTGCTGTTCCAAAAGGAATGTGGTTTTATAAATAAATTTCGTTTGCGGGTTAGAATGTATTAATATACATAGCATGGATTTACATACATGCATATAGTCTCTAGATTCCATTTCTTTCGTACTCGGAATGTTCAACTCGTCTTGAGCGCAGTGGAGCATAAGCCATCATTGCATTTGGTCCTTGACAGCTTATCGATGGGATGTTCATTATGAATCTCTCTCTTCCTTGGATGACGTTCAGCGGCGCTTGGCGGGCGATTTGCGATGACGTATCTTCCCTAGCATATTGTCGGGAATGTCCGTGTCATTCTTGAACGAGCTGTGCCAGAATTCCCAGCAACTTCACCGCTCTCCGTCCATGGTATACTTTAGCTTCATGCACAGATAGACCGGAAACGAGCTAAAACATACATCGCGGAAGTGTGTAGTAGTCCCGCCGCGTTTTCCGCTCGTCCGCAGCATGGAACACACTTTCCAGTTGGGCTGTATACATTTCAGCTGCTCTGTGTGGTTTCTTTAATTGTCGATTTGCTTTTGACGAATGCACGACACGCTCCACCAAAGGCCCCAGATCGCTCCTTGACCAGGATGCGTGCTGGAATTTGGAAGAGGTAGATCTTCAGTAGCATAATATACGTGTAAGTATAACCTGTCCGTACAAAAGCAAATTCACCACATCCACCTACCGCAAACGTGTTGCATTCGTACGTGTATTCATCTTTCACGTTGATGCGTCCCAGGTGTAGCATGCGAATTTATTGGACGAGCGTCAAAGGACGTGTTTTCTTTCCTGCGTAAAAAAACACAATGTACAATGTAGCCATTGACAAAGGCTAGATCCACGAGTCCAAAAAACAGCGCTTTGTAGCACATGTGAAAAGTCACGGTACGCTGCAAGGAGTACCATTGCAGGTGGCGTTGATCGTGCACATCAACAACCCCCAAGAAGTTGTGGTAGTCTCACTGCTGTTGGACAGGCCACTTCATGTTGCTCTCCAGTCTTATTTCTCATTACAGCTCTCTCAAGCGCAATATCACTCCCAGTACACAAGAACGACACTCATTTCCTGTCCAACCATTCGACAGCTGCCATTTGCTTGAGTTGCTTGGATCGAACGGTGCTAAAAGATCCCCGCATGACATGCATTATTTTTTAGTCGGGTCATTCATGTTTGGTGTGAGACTTGCAGCGAATCCAATGCAATTTGTCATGATAGTGCTGACTGTATAGAATGCCCTCAACAGGTTATTAGCAAACGCCTCGCTGGTGTAGAAGCGATCCGTGTGTACAACACGAAATTTCTTTTCTTGCCCGTCAGGAAATACTCCTTTCAGACTGCGAACCACAGCCACAGGCCCCACCTATTTGCCCACTGAAGTCGATCCATTAAAGTGTTGTTTCTTGCCTACGTAGATCTCAAACCTGAGTTATACAGCACGTTTATACAACATAGTAACGTATATTATACGGCACACCACCTCGAAACATTGCGGTAAGTACCTGACGCAGTACGTAGTGTGCGCGCGGCATAGCATAAATAATCTTGTCCTCAATTCCAACGGTTTACCCTTCACCTACACTCGAGTATTGTTAAACAATGAGCGCGACAGTAGCATGGCTTTATCGAACGCTAGCTCAGCAGGAGGTATAAACCCACGACGAAATCTGCGCTGCAGCACATCTACTACCTAATGAATCTTCCAGGCTCTGTCAGACTTGGCGTGTAAATCAAGGCTGCTTGAAAATTACAGGGATTCTGAAAATTCCCACGACACGGTCTCTCTTCAAGTATGTAGAGAGCTGGCCTCGTCGGATAGCCCTCTCATCCTCCCGCTTCCAGTGATTGGAAGTATTTTTTCGATTTGGCTAACCTGTTCAAGCCTGTAGAAGTCCCATAAACACACAGAGTTAACTGCGAAAGCGCAGGCTTGACTGCCATAAGTGACATTCGTACATCGCTGCGCGATCGTAGTGGAGTCCGGTCATCCGGCCGGTTACGCAATATGTTGTTCCGGCGGTCAAAGTATTTATCATACGCGCCTCGGTCTGCTTGTGTTTGTAGTTGTTGCTGCAGCAATGAGCTGCCAAAGTGCTAATGATATAAAGTAGAAGAATAGCGCTAGTGGGGAATTGCCACACTTCATCGCATCTGGCGTAGGCCCAAAAAGCTCCTTTAGCGGGTCCGGATAGCTGTTTTCTTCTCCAACGGCTTCGTATGGGCATTGCAAGTAATCGTACACGTCAGGGGATTTTGAATTCGACCATCCGGTTACACTGTGCTCCCGTCGTAAAAAAAATCGGCACCGACGACATTCCCAGTAAACACCTTGTCTGATACTCCTTGCGACACGAAACATCTCGGTAGAGTGTCGTTCCGATAGATTCAGCTGAATCATGGCCAAGTGGTTCAGGTTTATCCTCATCGCCATTTTCGCTATGCTCGCCACCAACTTCTGCAACACCGTCTTGTACATCATCCTCGTCGACAATATCGTCAATCTCCTCACCAGAGGCAACGCCACCAAGTCGTTAGGGTCTTCTACATCTTCTATCTTGTTGATATTGTCATTAGACGTAAGGCTGTCTGCTGTAGTGCAAGGCCTCAGTGCTCGACGGCGTAAGCTCTAAACATACGCAATAGCCGTTGATACAGGTTAGAGAAACCAAATTATAGACCATTGTCATTCACCATACATTTACCTTTTGCAAAGCACGCCGAGCTCAGTGCCTCGGCCGCTGCCATTGAGCGAACTAACACAATAGCAGTAGAAATGCACATGCCGGTAACGACAAGACCATGCAATAGAGCTTATCGTACGTACGGGAGGCATACCGAGAGCACACTCTATCTTCTCCCTAAAAGTAGTCCGTGCCTTCGATGCCACTTGCTTTTTCGCCAGGAGGAATAAACTTCAACCGCGTCTCGATCGAGTTTGCTGGAGGTTTCTTGTGCGTTCATCCGCCAATTCTGAAATGAGGTAATCTTGCTGGTCACTGAAAACATCCTGCAAAATATGTTAGATGATGTAACGCTTGTCTGTAGGGACCTGCAGCATCTAATTACCAAAAAAATGGACAAAGACTGGCGCTTTAGCCCCTCACCCCTTATCTTCTCAAAAGCGGACATAAATTGAACAGCCGGCAGGCGAAACCAAAAAATTGTGCTTACAAAAACAAAGTGTAGCGTTGTTCCTGGGCTGTATATTTACAAATTAGATTAAAAGAGTATCCTTTCCACACGCTTTGCTAAAACATCTTATACACCGCATCGGGTTGAATGGGTTAAGACAATATGACAGTCACACGCGACACGAACGACGTGGACCTCATATCAGCTGCAGATCGATATTTGTAATATCTGATACAAGTACCAAATCCATAGATCGGACCGACCCCCCCCCTTTCAAATTATGGTGCTTTCAAGATGTAGCTGAGGTCTAAAGGGAAATTTTTTTATCTGAGTGGACGTTTACTCCGATTTTCCCACAGCAGCTCGTGCGAATCCACTTAGATTTTGCATTAGCACCAATCGACAATTTGACTATAGTTCTTCTGTCACAATATGGTTAGATCCTATCACCGGTCATACTTTTAGCATTCTAATACCTTCGCATTTTTCCCCGTTATCATTCGTAATGGAGCTTTACAGCTGCCGCGCTTCGAATCACAAGAAGAAGGTGGCACCGCGCAAGAAGGTCGAGAGATTGAAAAAGAGTTCCACCCGCTCATCTTCTCATTGTCACCGGAAACTAAAGACAGCGTAAGCCAATCAAGAAACATTTGTTGAAGAAACTCAGGGCAGCGAGACAAAAATCATAACCGCGTGCGACAAAGAACTTTTACAGCCGCAAAGGGCTCGTATTCCTCTTGACGCGTGGCAGAAGATGCTTCCTGCCCCGCGCATTCTCGCACGCTATCGTGCTGATTCTTGATTTCCAGGCCGCGAAAGCATGGCGTAGTAGTGAAGTGTCATGCATTTGAGTACGGATCCAATAAGGATCGCTCAATCTAGCATTTATTTCTTAACAAAAACGAATATTAAACTGAAGATTATCTTCTCACTTTGCTCGGCTCCAACAGAAATGGAACGGAGTCATTTAGAGGCGGCTTCTTAGACGTAGACTTGCCCATGGGTGAGGTGGTGGTCGATGTGCGATGTACTTCCTGTCTTGAACGAGGGGCTTCTATACAAACAAAAAGGGAGTCTGGTTGTGCGACAGGTGAACCCAAATATTACCCCTGAATTTTGTTTAGATAAGACACAATTCTTAGCCGCGTAAAACTGCGGAGTGGACATCCACTCAGACAAGATAATTCCTCTTAGAGGCATCTTTAGCAAACGCTTAGAGCCTGTAATCCGAACTTTTTCTTGACATTTTCCAGGTTACAGGGGAAATCCCTTCATCTTACCTTGCAAAAATGTCCAAAAAACCTTTAATGACATTAGTTTAGTCGCACGTGTGGGTCTCTGAGCCTTGGAGCTTGTACGACAAAATAATGCACCTCACATGAAAACTCATCTCTTTAGAGGATCGGGGCAAGCAAGCGATCCTGAAAGTGGAGCCGCCCGTGACCAAACTGCGACGCACACAGTGCCAAATCCGGAGATGAAATTGAAAACCTTAACTCGTTAAATAAATTTCCGTAGATTGTAAATGTCGTTGTAAGGGCGTGTGCGCTAGAATAGCGGTAAACCGGCTACGACCCGCGCGTTTCTTCGTCTTCTCAACGTTGTGATCTTCACAGCCCCAGCGCGAGATTAGGGGCTCACAACGCTGTGTGTGAGAGGGCACGCTGTCACGTATACTGAGAAGGAGTGCGCGCAAAGTGACTCCGCCTTAGCTACGCGACTTTGCTCGCACAAATATCACGAAGCGAATTGCGAATTAATGGGTATAAGGCGGTAGCTAACGTATCATTTCGTATATCAGCTGAATGTGTGCTTTTTATTGGTCACAGAGCTGGAACGTCAACCCGTTCTATTAAGACTGGAGTACAGCAAAGAGAGAAAATGGAAAACTAAAAGGTTAATGTTCGCGAACTACTTCCTGTAGTCATTTCAACACTCCCGGGTTGTATTTTTATAGTACGCTTCTCATGTGCAGGTCTCACATGAATATTCAAAACACGACATTTTAAGGTTTGGTCTTCAACATTGTAGATCAGCCTTCGACCACTAATCACCCCTAATGCTAGCAAACACGAGTAACCTCGAAGATGCGTCTTATCCAAAGCTTTAGTGAGAGCGTCCGCGGGGTTTCACCCCTTTCACTCTGATCAGCTCAATGATGCCCTTCCGTACTTGTTCACGCACGTAGTGCCACCTGGGTTCAATGTGGCGCGTACGACTGCTGTACGTAGTATTTGTTGCCATTATAAGAGCGGTTTGATTGTCGATACCAATTCGTAGCCTTAGTGCGATGAGGTAGGATCTCTTGCAGTATATTGCTCTCTACCATCGCCTCCATACTCGCCTCGCATTCTGCTACGTGCTTGGCTTAGGCCGTCGCCAGCTCAACGACTGTTTGGCCTCTCGACACCCATGCTATGGCGCCTCCATCCAACATGAACACGAATCCCGTCGTGCTCTTCGTTTGCTCAGGGTCATTCTTCCAATCGCTGTCACAGTATCCTTCAAGAACTACTTCGTCAGCAGCTCACTTTTGTCTTTCGTAGGTTATACCAAAGGCGAGAGGGTCGGTTAGATAGCGTAGTACACGTATTACACATCCAATATGTTTCGGTGATGGCTTTGCAACGAACCTACTCAGCTGACTCAGTGTGAGCGCCAAGTCTTGTCTTGTGCTTGTGGCCAGATACATCAAGATTCCTATCGCCTCACGGTACGGAAAGCTGGTGTCTGATACCTCGCGTAGCGGAGACAATCTCGCGTTTACCTCCATTAGGTTTCACACTGTGTGTTTCTCTTTAAAGCCAAACTTGCTCACAATCTCACAAGCGTACTTCCCTTGACGGATGGTGATGTACTTAGACGTCTGTTTCACCTCCACACCTAAATATCGTGCTAGCAGTACTTGGTCCTTGACGCCATAATCTGTGTCCAAGGCTTCGAACACCTTAATTTTGTACTGCTCATTGTTCGTTGCCACTAGGATAGCATCAACGTATACCAGCACGTATACAATCATCTCTCCTCCCAGACGATAATAAAGGCACGGCTCCGTCAATGAACGGTGGTATCCACGGCTGACGAACAATTCTATACTCAATTACGCCGTATATACACGTTTATGTTACCATCAAACGCCTTCCGGTTGAAGATGTTAAGTCACTCTAGGAATTTTTCTATGAGCAACAATTTACTCCCTCCGTCCAGAAATAGAAGCAGGCCACTGTCTAAACAGTGTCCGAAAGAGTTAGCGGCTCCCAAAGCATTCAAGTCATTAACTATTACCATTGTATTTTGGCAACAACAAGTACAGCTATCTAGTTGGTGTTGTTGATGGAAACTACTACTGACCCGAGCCAAGGTTCAATTATGCGCTAGCGGTAGCACCATTCGATAGGTGATAGCAAGTTTTACGTTTCAGCAACTTTTCACACTACCCGGTTTAAAAATGACGACCTAGCGAAGACTTTTGAATTTTCCATGCGGCACCACAAACTTTGCGTCATTATATCTTTGCGACCAAGCGGCCGATTTGTATTCAAACTTCGGCTAGAAAATTCACCGTAATTTCAATAGTAATTTAAAACGATTAATTCAGAGTTACACGCATTTCGATTGTTAATAATAATTCTGACCTCTTTTACCAGGGGTGAAAAAAAATATATCAATCCCGTAATTACTGTATTATCCGGCTACAATTATTATTATTGGATCTGTCCAAAGTCAATATAATATGATATTGATCCAATAATATCAGTACAATACCGGTTTATACCAATATGTTAGAGGCAACTAGCTCTTCGCGCCAATCGTTCAAGTGGTTGGCTGGCAGGCACAGACACGAGCACGAGCCGAAGCCTCACAGCACTCCCTCACTTTTCATTTGACCACGATGGCTCCGAACCGTGATATCTGCGCATTCTTCTACGAAGACAAGGGCTAAGGCGACTTCCGCTGTCAGCTTTGCGGTTCTTACCGCAAGCAGCAAACCGGTACCGGGTACTCGAACCTGATGTCCCACCTCAACCTGACGCACCCCGACTTCAACGAGACCTACAGCGCATCTGCGGCTACGGACGCCTCTCTGTCCAACTTTGGGTTCGTGTCCGAAGCGACTCAGCATCGCTATCAGTGGCTTCAGTGGGTCGTAGAGAGGCACATGCCCGTCTCCGAGGTCGACAACCACCTCACAAGGTCCATGTCGTCCTGGGAAGCCCGTTTCGTCCAAGACGTTGAAGGAAGACATGAAGAAGTGCTCCGAGAGCGTTGGTGTGCTGATCGAAAGCGAGTTGGGCAAGCTGTTTGGTGTCATGTGGGATGGATGGACGCATGGTACCACGCACTACGTCGGTATCTACGGTGTTTGCTACGCAGACGGCAAGCGCCGTGAGCGACTGCTGTCGCTGTCACCGCTGGAGGACGGCAGCCAAGATGCTGAAGTGCACATCGAGATGTTCAAGCGCGTGCTGGCGCTGTATAACAAGGACATCTCTATGGTGGCTTTTCCGGTAGCCGACAATTGCGCGACCAATCAGCGAATCGCTACGTTGTTGGAGTTGCCACTGGTTGGCTGTGCAAGTTACCGGTACAACCTTGCGGTGAATCGCTACTTAGCTGCTTATGAGCCGGAGCTCGCTGCAGCTAACAGTCTGATGGTGCAGCTACGACACGTGAACAATGCTGCGGAACTATCAAAATTCACGGACCTGAAACCTGTCAAACGGAATGTTACCCGTTGGTCTTCGACATTCGCAATGGTGGACCGCTATAAGAAAATTTGAGATTCTATTCGGCAGGTTGATGCTGTTGACGAGTTCATCCCAAAAGGTGCGGCCCACAAGAAGCTTCTCGGCCTGCTAGAGCACCTCAAGAAACTCGATAGTGTCTGCAAGACACTCCAGCGCGAGGACACCAGCATGGCGGACGTGCGTGTTTTGTTTGACCAGGTTGTTGACGACTACCCAGTTATGGCGAGCCATCTGCGTCCGGCGGCGAAGATCGTCCATGCGCCGGCCTTTGAGGCAGCTTTGGTCAAGATTTGCAACAATGCAAAGCTCACTGCGTCTGAGTCGCGCGCAGTCCAGCGATTGGTGGTGGAGTCAGATGCTGCAACTGGTAAGAGGAAGGAGCGCTCGACGAGCGATTACGCCAGCGCAATTCTACGGGGGGGGAGCAGATGCGAGCGGCTGGTGCTGCGGGTGTGAGCTTTCATGAGCTGGCAAAGGTGGTGCCGCCCACCTCGAACACAGTTGAAAGACTGTTTTCACAGTGCAAGCTCATTCTGACGCCTCAGCGGTCATGCATGCTTTCTGCAAACTTTGAGATGTCAGCATTTCTTCGCGTGAACCGCGACATGTGGAACGCGACTTCGCTCGTCGCCAATGAGTAGGAAGACTTGGTAGTTAGAGGCCACAATATACTCATATTGGCCCCGTTATTATTATTGTACTTCATCATATTCCCGTTATTATTATGGGACTCGATGTCTTGCAGTACAATTTCGTATTGTATTGTCCGAGGCCTGTCTTTTACCACTTACATGTTCGGACAGTGGAAGTACTCGGCTTAGTTTAAGCCCACTGCACTGGCTTACACGCTAGCGCACGTGTATGAGAAAGCGCAAGTTGCGTTTTACTTAGATTAACTATGCATTCGTCCGAAATTATCGATTTACTTGTATAGGAAAGCAAAGCCGACTTCTGGTAATAATGATTTTTTTATTATTTGTTTTGTTTGGGTTCCCCTACTGTTTCTGATATTCAAAATGAAACGTATATTGTCAACGAATGGTTGACAAAATCCTACTATTCTAACTGGTTAAATATATTGGCTGTCAACCAATGAATGCAGAATTTATGACCAACGGCCTGTCAAATGTGGTCATTGGTGTATTTTACGCCAACGTGGAAAACCTCTTTCGTAACCAAGTAGCTATGTGTAGCCACTTGCGTGTAGTTCCGTTATAAAATGCTAGTTTTTAGTCAGAGGGGTTTATTAGATTCAAGATACTTCTTCATATTATCGACAGCTACGTTCTATGAGCTGAAAGCATTTATTGCGGTAACAGCGGCGTTAACGCACGAGCTAGCTTAGTTTTTAGACTTCGTAAACGCAAGTATGTAGCATCATGAGAAGCCCTGAGCCCACCTTCTTCAACGTATCAAGATAGCCTTTCCATCAATGATATCGATAAAGATTACGAATGTTGGAACACTTGGATAAAAGGTGTTTGTGGATGTTAAGGGAAATGAGGAAGTGATTATTATTCATGAGGGCTTAAGTCCTAGGAGAGAGAGTCCACTGTCATCTATCCATTCTAGTAACCTCACTCTCTCAGAAGCCGAGGCACATCCATCTAAACGTGTTCAAGCTGGATGTTCCAACACGTCCCCTCCAGTGCTGGACGCGTGCTGATTGGGTGCGACGCCTAGTAAGTCCCTTAGTTCCTGAAACCTTGTTGTTGGTAGTGCTTTAGTGAATGTGTCTGCCAGCATGACCGTCGTTGGGCAGTATGTTAGCTCGAGTTCCCCGTTTTCTACAGCTTCTCGAATTGAGAAGAACTTGCAGTCCACAGTCTTCTGTGCATCCGAGTTCTTTCCATTCGTGAGGCGTTTGATGGCTGATTTGTTGTCGATCATAGCAGTAATTTTCATGGCGTTGCTGATCTTCATGAGTCGCGCTACTAGACACATGGTCCATCGTGCTTCCTCCACGCCATCATCTGCGGCAATGTATTCGGCAATTGTCGATGATTTTGACACGATGCGCTGCCGTTTGGTCTGCCAGGAAACAGCGCAGCCAAACACTTGAACAACAGCCCCGGATATTGATCGCCGGCCTTGTTCATTGTTGGCCCAGTCAGCATCTGTGTAGACGCGCACATGGGTTTCTGTTCTCGCCTTGCGATAGACTAGTCCCATTGACTTAGTGGTTTCAACGTAGCGAAGTATGTTCTTTACTCCGATCCAATGTGCTCTGGAAGGGTCAGCAGCATGTGCGGCAACCTGATTGACTGCGTAGGATATGTCTGGTCGGGTTACGCGGGCGAGATATAGGAGGGCGCCAACAGCTTGTCTGTATGGAACGTCCCCTGCGGCCTCCTCGTCTTCGGCCCGCTTGTACAGAATTTTTCCTTGGTCCATCGGAGTCTTTCGAGGCCGGCAATTGTTCATCCCAAAGCGCTTCGTGACTTCGTCCGCGAACTTTGTCTGGTTGAGTGTCGTGATCCCGTTTTCGTGGTCGAATTGTAGTGAGATCCAAGGAACCACCTTGCTTCACCAAGGTCTTTGACCCCGTACTTGTGTTGTATGGCGTCCCATGAAGTCTTGCATCACATCTTCGCGTCGATAGCCTACGAGAATGTCGTCAACATAGATTAGTACTACGAGAACATGTTCCGGGTGGGTGTACACGCATCGGTCTTCTTTGGTTGGAACCAGGCCGTACTGCAAGAGGAAAGCGTTTAATTCTGCATTCCATTCTCTCCCGGCTTGTTTTAAGCCGTATAAAGCCTTCTTGAGCCGCCAGACCTTTGTGCGACTGCCCTCCTCGGATCCGCGCGGCTGTCGTACATGTATGACTTCCTTTAGCCTCGCCTTCACATAAGCTGTGGGTACATCGCCCTGCCGCACACGCAACCGAAGTTGGGTGGCTATCGCTAAGAAGATGCGGATCGAGTTCAATCGGGCCACGGGCGCGTACGTCTCAAAGTAGTCTTTTAAAAACTCCTGTGTGAACCCCTGCGCGCAAATCCGTGCTTTCAGGCGCTCTATTGAGCCATCTTCTTTTTCTTTGACTCGGAAGGCGATCATTGAGCCAATTATGTTCACTCCAGGAGGAGGATCAACGAGTTCAAATGTGTCATTTTCACGCAATGCTTCAATCTCAGCTTGTATTGCTTTTTCCCATTTGGGCCAGTGCTGAGATGCACGTGCTTCTCTCAGGTTCAATGGTGCCTGAATAATCTCATCGAGTGTCGCTCCTGCAGCGCTCAATGCACGTCCCGCTATGCGCGCGGATCGACGGGGAGTACCCACGCCTCCAGTGGTACGGGGTGATCTGCGAAGGACGACAAGATTTGCGCTCGAGGTCCGACGTGGCTGGCGTGGGTGCAGTGC
>NW_003303634.1:231353-235353 GCF_000142945.1 Phytophthora infestans T30-4
GATTAGTCTGACTCGTGAGTCTCTCCAGGTGCTAATGCCATCCCGGATTGAGGAGCTTGCTGTCGAGCGGCACGGTCGGTCGGAGGCCATGATCGCGACAAGTGAGCATCGCTGTTGGGTCCGCCTTGCTGCTGGCTTGCTTGGGCTGGTATTGGCAGAGGATCGCTTTGGTCTCCTCGACCAGGGTTGAATGCATATGGATCCGCTGCACGGCTTCTAAACAGACCTTGTGAGGCGAGGTCGTCTTGCATTTCAGGTGTTCTTGCTCAGCTAGGGCACCTGGCGGCTGTTAACCTGTTGGAACACTTGGATAAAAGGTGTTTGTGGATGTTAAGGGAAATGAGGAAGTGATTATTATTCATGAGGGTTTAAGTCCTAGGAGAGAGAGTCCACTGTCATCTATCCATTCTAGTAACCTCACTCTCTCAGAAGCCGAGGCACATCCATCTAAACGTGTTCAAGCTGGATGTTCCAACAACGAAGACGACGAGTAAAATACTAATCTTGTATCGAGATCATCAACGTGGAGACATTGTGACTCACGAAAAGCAAGACGAGTATATTGACGCATTAATTGGGACTCGCTACGATGTAAGAGACACAATCATTAATAGGTGAATGCGTTTTGCTGTAACACATGACGGGCAACGTATCCTTATTCTGAAGTACACACAGACGGCACAGCAGTGGGATGATCTGAAAAGATGGAAACGGGGTGTTTGTCCAATCGCGAGCTGGTATTCATATCACTACAGTTGCCCCTCATGAGAACGAGAGAACCAGCATTCATAAGCCTTTGTTGCCGGAAATCAATATATTTTTACTTGGCGGCCATGGACCAAAAACGTGCTTAACTACGGTACGAGCTTGAGTACAAACAATCTGAACACCATTTGCCGTACGACGTGGGAGCAGATGATTGGTGGCGTCGATCACATTTCAGCACGCACTGGATTGTTTTACAGCTATTCTAAAAAATGTAGACGTTTTGCTACTATTAAACTCACATGCAGTTGTTTGTTCCTAAACTGTCCCTAGCCAAGTGCTAGGCAAAGGTTAAATCGTCAGAAGGTCGAAGGAGCATGTGTAGCGGTTGGAACTTATAATACACATACTGGCAGGCGCACACTTGTATCTTTCTCTACCGTCGGACGGCGCTACACCGCTTAAAACAAGTATCAGCAGAAATGCTACCCAATGTCATTCATGCTGCTCGGACGGAAACAGCCTATCCGTGTACATGGTTTTGGTACTGTCTGCAGGGACACATCTGTTGCGGATTTTGTGAAATATTTCAATATCTCATATGGCGCATGAATCACTCTCGGCTATCCCAACCCCTTCCGCTAAGTGTGGCCTGCCATCAAGCTTCTAGACGGCTGGGTTCCCTTTTTTCACAATGCACGAGGAAAAACAGATTTAGTCTACAAACGAGTGCTCCCTAGAAATCATTCCACTACAGCTAGCCATCTGCACATAGATCAGTCAGAATATCGCAGGGAAGCGTGCCACCTTGAACAGCTCGAGGCTCGATCAAACCTAGTGACCAGGAGCTGCGAAACGTTAGGTGAAGCCAAATTTCTTGATTTTTTTTTCTGAGTATATCTATCCCAATTCTCTCTCACCTAAAGATGTAGAAATAGCAGAAAGAGCAACGCACTGCGAAGTGACCCCGAAATTTTAATAAAAATATAACTTAAATATTTATAAAAGTTTTTCACTAAATGTTGGGTTTTTGGTGGGAATACATCTTCAAGTCGTAGAGTGTAGAGATCTCGATAACAACCACTTGCAAAGTAGCTGTAATAACCAATAAGGTATGCAATCAGATTAATTCGGCAGATGTCGCCTGTGGCTCACTCTTATCTACTGGAGCGACATTGAAGAAACAAATTAGAATTTCGCAGCACATTTTTCGTAATAGACATTTGGATGTGTAGTAGATAAACCACGGCTCAAAGTGTTGTTCACGTACATAAAAGCCGGTGAGCTGCCAGACAACAGTGTGTATGCTTTTTGCGGTCCAATGGGAAACTCCAGCAGTCATGCTCTGCAACGCTCCGATTGCTAACAAATCGGAGCTTCCAAGGGGGCCTCAATTTGATACAGGCCTAATACTATTGAAACGAGTAGATTTTTGCGTCAGGCTTTTATTTTATAAGAGGCTTGTTAGCGGTAAATTACGCTCCAGACAATTTGGGGCTGCCTAATTATGAAGTTATTACAATCCAGAGTGTTCTAATCCGGTGACAGCCTCATTACAGCGCACGGCAATTCTGTTACATTTTGGCTTTCGACCGAGCGGGTTTTAGCTCTACAAAAGGCTATCAGCTCGGGCAACGGTTTCGAAAGTGGGAGCAGCCTCAAATGCCGTTATTATCCACTGGTTACAAGAACAACCAGGTTAAATATTGAGTACTTGGCATCGGAGCTAACGGATTTCAATATCCAAGTGTTTTAGGCTTTCCTGGTACTAGCCTTCACTTTCACATCAGAAAAGTGTCAAGGACACGATTTAGAAATAAACAATCTGGCTCTTGAGTCATTTAAAATACCACAACGCTCGTCATTTTGCAGGGCAGTGACACAAGTCACAACCTTGGAGCAGCTCTTCGTTACGGAAGATGTCACAATGGAGCTGTTCAAATTGTCATTTCTAACCGGGGATCTCTTGAAGAAGCCCCGCGACTCGATGTATTTAAGAAAAAAAATGCGTTGAGCACCATTATCACCGCCGCTTTCACTTCAGGCCCGAAATGCAACTGTTAAAGTTCTTAAAAATACAATTGATTTATTGATAATTGTTCTGGACTATTCTAAGGCAGACCAAAAGCGCAAGGCGAGCTTCCAGATCTTCCTTTCTTGTTTGCTTTATTGAACAAATCACCTAAGCTGAGCTCTATGGTGTAATTAGGTATTTTGGTCTCTCAAACGACAATTAGTCTATGGTATTTACGAGTAATCGAACCCGTATTTTCGTAGCGCTATGTACGGCTAAGAGAAGCTGTGTATTGTTTAACAATCAGCTTAAAGCTTCTACTACGTACCACAAGACAGAGGACCGGAAATACACCAGCAGATACCTCATCAGTGCTGTCAAGCATACAAAGTATGGCAAAGAATATACTATTTTATTATCGGGATAGTAATTAATAATTTTACTTTTACGGATCCCTGACGCAATATGGAATAATTTAAATGAAATTATAAATTCCCCTGATTTTTATAAATATACAACCCCAGCACTAGTTTGGGCGCTGACTTATGAGTGTCCAATTTTAGGAAGCCACTTATATTTTCCTTATTTATTACGCGCATCTCTCTAGCTTTGATTGCAGCAATTATCTCGGATTTAATACCGGTACAAACACGTTAATTCTCAGTCGAGTGCCGCCACACGTGCTAAAAAAACCGCATGCTCGGCTTGAATATTACTTTGAAGTAGATTTTATGTTTGGTACGGTACTACATTTACTGTACAGGATAAGACAGGGTCTGTTCCGGTGGAGCTTCCATAGTAGCGAGACGAGACAGTATTATCAAATGGAGATGGAACAGATTTTGTTCAATACTTTACAGCCGATCCTCTCTATATTGATAGCGTCGGGGGTTCTATTATTATATGGAGGAATCACTATATCCCCAATATCACGTAACACGACACCGAGTGGCCGTCGTTGCGTTCGTTAACCGCAAAGTGGCTTGATATTTGGCGACTAGCATTGTCATTTATTAATTCCCCGCCCAGTACTGCTATACCGCGTACACCTTCGCCCACTATACGCCGCAAAGCAGGCTAACGCGACGGCAGATCTGCCGCCATAAAGCCGAAATCCAATATCGAGGCAGGTCCAGCTTGCGCTGTGGTGTTTAAAACGTGTTTCTGCTACAGCGCGCTTTATCACAAACAATGATTAAAATAATCATGAAGCATCAATACCTACTCGAAGCCATTCCATTTGAAGCTCTAACTCGCACCGTTCGGTCCGCTTTCTCGAAT
>NW_003303634.1:235721-238279 GCF_000142945.1 Phytophthora infestans T30-4
CGCGTAGCGAGGCTTTGTCCTACCCAGACCGACCTAATCTCTTGGCGCTACCAGTCAATACCCTACAAGCTATGCCTCTCGAGTATCAACGGCAGGCATAATCCAGCCCTATGCAGGGACTTACCGGAAAAGTGTACACGTGTCTTGGACTAGGAAAATTCTGCTCTGTTATCTTCTGGGAGCCTTTTCGGCTCCCCTTCTTTAATCCTATGCTTCTCATACAAATATCTAGTGAAATGTAGTCGTTTCGGATCTCTACCGACCCTTCCGCTGGGTTCAGGCGACCGTTGAGCTCAGCGGCTATCCGGATAGCATCATCCGGACAGATCGCCGAGTACTTACCGTGATCCTTTGTTCCTAAGCTCTGGGTTATCAGACCGAGGCGATTCTTGATCTAAAGTAGGTTGGCGTATGGTCGAATCTGGAAATCCCTACACCACAACTGCCCCGGTTATGATACGAGCCGAGCTGGTGAGTGTCTTTCCTTCATTTGGTTCTGCCACCGTTGGTCCATACTCGGCTGATGACGTCTCGCGGCTCTCCACCACCTTCTTCGGTACGTTTGTTGCTTCCGCTGTCACTCCCTTGGCAGCTCCTTACTCCTCGCATGTTACTCCAGCACAACTCACGGCGCCATCCTTCTTCTCCAACTTCTCGTCGAGGTGAAGGCGTGCCAGCTGAGTCGATTCCTCGACCCGTCGGTACTCGTGGGGTCAGCGACCGGCCTGAGGCTAGGTTGGTCGACCTGACAACTTCTCATGAGTCTGACGCGGAGTCGGCGGGATCTTCTCGCGTACGGCTTCCTGTTCCACCGAGCTTGCCGGGCGCCACCACTTCGGGCGCCACCAGTCAGCCAAGCTCGGCTGCTCCAGTGAGGCTTGACTCCCTCATGGCCAGAGTTAACGAGCAAGGGTATGAGCGCCGAGAAGAATTGACCTTCTTGGCGAGGCTCATGGCTTACGGATTTACTCGTTCCGTGGAGCCTTCCGATCCCGTGCAGCGGCGAGCGATCTTGCATGCTGCTTCCGCGGGGGAACTGTTGGATATCTTGAAAGGCAACTACGCCGCACTTGATTATCCCCAGATCATCGGCGATCTCCGAGCTGACAATCAAGCTGTACGGGAGGAGAACCGCGCACTGACTCGGCGACTGGACTTGCTTGCTCTCAGCAACGTCGACTTGTCAACTCAGCTCTCGTCGGCTCAACAGCAAGTGTCTCGATTGGAGGCTGCTGCCACGCAATCGGCTAATCTCCTCGCGTCGCTGCGAAAGGCTGTAGCTCTGAGTGAGGCAAAACTTGCTCGGGCCATCGCAGCTGAGCAGAGCAAGGTTGACGCTGCGTTGGGTCAGGCCCAGCTCCATCATCAGCAAGTCTTGGATCGGGACGCTCGTGCCTCGCACAAAGTAATGTGTCACGAGGCAATGGTCTCTCCCGCGCGAACAGTGCAGCGGGGCTGCCATAGCTTTAGCGTCAGAGGAGGACGTTTGACTCAAAGAGTCACTAATATTAAGTTCCTTATCCGAAGGACACTTACAGCCCAAGACCAGGGCTCAAAGTTGATACCTTAACTTTTATGCTTCAAACCAGAAGTGTTTATTTACTCTTATTGCGGCCAAGCCGCCTAGGGGTAAATGTATCTGTTTAATTATCTAACATAGTTAAACCTAATCAAATGCATAACGTGTGGCTTTCAGCCAACGTACTGAGAGACCTTGTTAACTCTCCAACTTATGTACTGAGAGTATGTTAACTCTCCGGGTACTTCGTACCCCTGTGTGTTCCACACCATGTAACCCCGTTACACTCTCCCCCACTAAGATGAGAACATTCCGTTCTCGAAACTTTTCTCAGCGAGGTCACGTCTTGTTAAGACGGCGGAGGTTACTACACCTCACACCAGCGCTGTACAGCTCCGTAAGCCCACAAACGCCTACGCATCGTTGATGCCCAACTTCTCGTCGTCGGCCCACGGCCCAACGATTCCAAGCGCGGCGCGCATCTTGCTCTCAAGCGGTCTCAGACCTACGCTCGCGCTCCGCGCCTACTCCAAGAGTTGCAAACTGCTTAGAGCAATGCTCTTGACTCATTCGAGTCGTCGACAACAGCTCAGCGGTTGAACCCTCGCTTGACAAGGCGATAGGTCGGTGGGTCGAACCCACCAGGGCACAGCCCCTCTCGTTCCATGAACTGTGGTCCTTGAATGGACAAGCTTAAGGGCAACACCCCGTTTAGCATAATGGTTGAGCGTTGGCTTTGAGAGCCACATGTCGGTGGTTCGATCCCACCAGGGCACAGCCCTCTCGTTCCATGAACGATTGTCCACCGCTTGGGCAAGCTTTAAGGGCAACGCCCGTTTCAGCTGCAGTGGTCGGAGCGGTAGCTTTGGGAGCCACACGTCGGTGTTTCGAAACCCGCCAGGGGGACAGCCCTCTGCGTTCCATGAACGGATTGTCGACGCTTTAGGGCAACGTTAAAGGGCAACACCCCGTTTAACTTCAGTGACTCGAGCAGTTGTCTTTGAAAGCGCACCAGTCGGGTGGTTCCAATCCACCCCGG
>NW_003303635.1:0-5185 GCF_000142945.1 Phytophthora infestans T30-4
TGGTAGTGATAACTGGATAATACATTGGCCAGATCCTACAACCGAGGGAGCTTTTCCTTTACTTGTGCAGATCCGACAGGTTAACCGAATTTACTACTTGGTCGGTTACACCCTAGGGGCTCTCAACTTTCAAGATCCCGTCACAGGAGGCGGCAAGTACGACGCAAAGGAACTACAAAGGCAAGGGAACACACCCGCAAGGCAACCCTTCGGCCAGACCCACGATCTAGGCCCCGGATCCATAAGCTCGAATATTCGCTTAGGATACGGAACCATCCACGGACGCAGAGTGAAGATTTTCCACTGCTGCTCCACCCCATCCCCACGTCTCGCCAAGACGCTCAAGCTTCACCACTTGAACTCTTCGGAAGTTACCGAGAGAGCAAGATCCCGCCCTACCGACGGGTACACAAGGTGAGGAAAGTTCAGCAGAACACGGATCATCGGGGGACCCCCTCCGTTAGTCGGTGTCTGGGTGCAGTTGGTAAGCTGGATCCGGCAATCTCGCAGATTTTGCTGATCCCGCTACACCACAATGGTGCGCGTGCCCGGATCTTTTGGTGACTCGGGATTTCACCGTGAGTCCCAAGAAGATGCTCAAGTGAAGATTGAGCCAGGGAAGAGGCGTCGTCGGAGGTCGGATCGACGAAGACGCTGCTGAATGAAACAAGATCCGCGGATCGATGGAGTTTTGGGAGGAGCTCTGTCGACGGAAGAGAGGTGGATCCGGATCCGGATCTAGAAGAGAAGCCTCTCTATCCTCCCCAGGTCCCCTCGGGGACCCCTGCGGATCTTGACGCAAGTCAAGATCCGCTAACAAAACAAGGGAAAGTGAAGGCGAAACGGTATGCATTTGCAGATTCACCGGTTAAGCCAACATCGTACCTAAACCCAAGCCCGCTAGTCGAAGAAACGAGAAAGAAGACGAAGATGAGTAAGACTACGCGGAAGAAGATGCAAGCTCCAGAGTCGGAAGAAGGCCAAGCTGGATCCAGGTCAAGCTGGTCCGACAAGGATCTCGAGTTTGTGTATCGCCACCAAGCTTTACGCGACTTCCTGCATCAAGATCCTGTCATGCAGATCCTGAATACACGACAGATCAAAGATCCAAGGGAACCGGTGAGAGCACCAACGAAAACGGCGAACAAGTTGGTGGCAGTCAAGGATCTATTACGTTTGCTTACGGAGTCAGGCATCGTAGCTGGTGTGTTCGACGCAGAGGTTATCTTCGAGCTAGACCTGGATCTCATAGTATCCGCAACGCGGGACCTCTTTGCCAGAGTTAAGTCCATCACCGGAGAAAGGTCGCGCACTATGGATCCGGTGTCGTCGCCGAGGGTCAGCCAAGCTGCGTCCTCGAACTACGAATCCGCCGCTGAGGATGAGTCAGACACATCGTCCGAGCCACGACGCATGACTTTAGGACCCTCCGGGGCATCCATGCTGGAAGCGCGGGCGAGGATCCGAGGACAGGAAGCCCCTGTGAACGTGAAGGCTCGGGATCCAGTACACCCTACGCGTGATCTGACACAATCCAGCCAGGATCGAGCCAGATCCGGCAAGCAGCCAGTGGGATTATCGTCAGATCGGGCTCAAGGTAATCGCCTCACGGATCCGGTCTCGCCAGTGGACCAGACGGCCACAGGCTCCTCCGACACTTCCTCGGGCACCCTGCAGCCACACTTCGAAGCTGCGATGAGTCGTTTTCTGGCCGACAGGGTATGAGAGCGCCCGTGCCACAAGTGCAAGTGCTCCACGACATGAAGCACGAGACGTGGAGATTGAGTCCGTGGAGGGAGACCACTCCCATGATGAGTTCGACCCAGATGGTCTGGATGGCCCATCACTTCGTCAGCAGTGGTAGCAACAGCTACAGCCGGGGCAGGTGGATCGTCCATGATCCAGAGGGTACCGATCTCAGCCATATCAGATCTGAAGGGGTTCACGGGCCAGGATCAAGATGAGGACCGAGCGAGAACATGGATCAGTAAAGTCAAGTCGGCTCTCATGAGAGATCAAGCGTCGGATGCTGAGAAGTGTTTGACCTTTGCGGATCTGCTAGCGGGGCCAGCCAGGAACTGGTATCGGCAGCTGGGCAGATCCACCAGGAACAAGTGGCCAGATTTGCTGCGCAGTTTCCAGACCCAGTACTGTGGATTGGGAGTGTCGGTGGCACGACAATACTACCATGCTCCCCGCACATCGGATGAATCCCCGCTAGAATACCTGCATCGACTAAATGTGGCCGGTCTTCGGGCCAAGTTGAAGATCAAGGATGGGGGATCCAAGGTACTGCGGGAGCATGTGGATCATTTCATCGAGACGTTAAGAGATGTGGATCTGGCCGACAGGCTTACCCTGTTACGTCTTCCAGACGCAGATGAGCTCGAAGAAGTGCTGCGGGCTGTGGATCGCGCGAAACACCGCCAGAAGAAGGCGGCGGTCGGATCCGGCATGTATCGCCAAAAGGCTCCAGCGCCCACGGCTCCAGCTAGACGTGTCCACCAGGTCACGGCGCCCGACTCAGGAACTGAATCAGGATCCGACGGTTCGGACTCCGACCCTGAAGATTATCGTCGGGTCTGTCTCACTGCACCCCACGACCGTACGGCGAAGGTTGGGGACAACTCGCGGTCGGGATATACCGTACCCGGGGACCGTGGGATGTACAGATCCCGAGATCTCATGGACGGGACAGCACAAGTCAGGTGTTCGCAGTGCGGATCCCGGAAGCACACAGAATCTGGATGTTGGAAACATCTGGTCTGTGAGAAGTGTGGCAAGAAAGGTCATCCCGGAGGATCATTGCTTCTACGTGTGTCGCGGTTGTGGCGAGATTCATGACGTCGGCAAGTGCCCGATGGAAGAATTCTACAACCAGATCCGCCAATGGATTGATCCAGCCAAGCACCGAGGGATGTTGCCAGAAGTGGCCGAGAAGATGTTTAACTAGGACGCTCGCTGGGGTTGAATCCGGTACGAGCCGAGCGTTCTAGGTATTGCAGTTATGCATTTGTGAACAAGACATCGCTAGATCCAGGTAGCAGGACCCTAGATCCAGTCGATAATACACGTGATCTACATGAAGTGTCAGTTGCCAAGATTTCTAGTTTGCGCCAAGTGGATGAATTTGCCAGATCCGAAATCTCTTCAACCCTGGATCTACAAAGGGGAGAGGCACGTGGTTATTGGGAGAAACGCCAACATGGTCGATAGTTTGAGCCTACCAAGGGTGAGGTCACTGCAGATCCACCTAAGGTCTGTCAGGTCACTGGATTCCGTGGATCTGAGGATGTTGGATCCATGGATCTGTTAACAGGGGAGTCCCGTGGATACTGGAAGTACCATGCCCCAGGAAAGTGGTTCAGACAAGCCAAGGTCGGGGGCAAAATCAACAATGAAAAAGCAATCCTACTCCTACATAGTGGTGCCGAGGTGTCTATACTAGATACCGCCTTTGCTCGTAAGGTTGGGTGCCAAGTGGATGGGAGTCGGATCCAAGATTGTGTTGGGATTGGTGAAGGCGTGTACCGTACAAACGGGAGAACGCGAATCAAGGTCACATTGGCCGGTTGTTTGGTGTACTGGTTTGATATTTGGGTTGGAGATCTCGCTGGTCAAGACGCCATCCTCGGAATGGATTTCATGGTACCAGCCGGAGTGAGGTTGGATCTGGCGGATGGGACACTTTGTTTCCCTGACGAGATGCAGATCCAGCTCAGCGGAGGGCGGCCGTTGTATGGAGCAAAGATGAGGATCATAAGGGCGGATAAGACAACATGGATCGAGCCCGGGGAAACCTGGGAACTGCCAGATCGGTTAAAGTGGGTGGAACATGAGAAACTGTGGGTCACTCGGGGCGAGAAATGGGTGCCGACCGTAATCCAGGGACCAGGTCGATCACGATACCTCCTCGTTTGTGGGATAGAATCGATGTGCGCACGCCTTTAACGAACGTCAGCGACAAGAGACTATTACTGGACCATTATGAGGAGATCGGACGATGGCTGGCGAAGGACGGTATCCCTAGGCGACCTGGATATGTGTCAGTGGGATCCCGTCGTTACAGAGAATGGCAGAATCTGGTGTACGAGGCGACTACCGAGATTGAGTCTCTCGGAGAAGGGGGGGGCCGGCGGAGCCAACTGGCCCCTTGGTGGATCGGCCTTCATACCCAACTCCGCGAAAGATCCTACAGAGGGATCGTCTGACTGAGATCCAAGCTATAGGGTTGGATCCAAGACCGGGGGGGGATCTCCAGCGTCGGTCCTAGATAACGCAGGGTCGGTGGATGATGGATCGCAGAGGGCTAAAGCCGGATCGCAGATCCCGCTGACCTCATAGTGATCCTAGTTTTCATGGGGCCAGTGCCTGGATCCTTATCGAGAGTGGCAACACTAGTCAATCCAGAACCGTCGGGTTTAACTCGCTAGAGGATCGACTAGATCCAACCGGTGGCTTCCCCGATACCAGGGTACCTGATCCCACGAAGACAGAATGACTGACAGGTGAAAGAGGGTCGCGGTGTTTGGATCCAATGGTGGATCCGACGAAGACGGAAGATGAACAAGTCTGTTACCATGAAGGCGGGGATCTACACGCCGAGGATCTCGGGGATGGCCTGGCGGTAATCCCGGAGGTACCTCTGACCACAGAGGAGGTCACGATTGACGATATCCAAGTGGATCCAGGGGCAAACGAGCCCGCGGAAGTGGATCGGTTACGTCAGAAAATCTGGGAAAGCCGACATCTGCTGATTGGTAAATAGGATGCATTACCGCCCGCCGCCCGCGGAGTCAAATGTGACATCGATGTCGGCGACGCGAAACCGATCGCTCAAAGGGTGCGGAAGGTGGAACCTCAGTTCCGAGAAAAACTATCAGATCTGATTAAGGGCCTGCTGCAAGCCAAGATCTTCAGTTTCTCAACATCCCCGTGGGCATCTCCGGTGGTAATCATCATCAAGAAGAACGGGGTGGATATACGTCTGTGCATTGATTACCGGTTAGTTAACGGCCTGACTCGATTGATGGTGTATCCGATGCCTCTAATCAATGAGCTACTGGAAGATTTGGATAAAGTACTCTGGTACTGTTCTCTAGACATGGCCAGTGGTTTCTGGGTGGTGACTATGACGGATCGAGCTCGCGCAATATCCGCATTCATCACACCGCTTGGACTGTTC
>NW_003303635.1:5285-7892 GCF_000142945.1 Phytophthora infestans T30-4
CCGTGTTAGGACGCAGATCTTACATCGACGACATTCTAATCTCGGCGAAATCGTGGGATCAGTTGTGCGAAAGAGAGACATCCCTACTGGAGGCGTGTACTAAGTGGAATCTCCGTATCAGTGTGGTAAAGAGCTATTGGGGGATGCGCAAGGTAGATTACTTAGGCCATCGAGTCTCCAAGGAGGGATTGGAGGTGAATCCTAAGGACCTGTCTTCGTTAGCAGACTTGTCTGTCCCACAGTCGTTACTGGCGATACAATCCTTCTTGGGCAGTTTGAACTACTACAGTCGGTTCATCGAGGATTACGCACTGTTTGCTGCGGTAGTAAATAAATGAAATGGGAAAGAGGTAAAATTTTGCTGGGCAAGAACCCCTCCGCTGTTCCCGAAAACAAAAATCCAAAAAGTTTTGGGCCTCGGGGAAGGTTCGGAATCTCCCAAGGGGATCTCCGCTTATTAAGAAGCCCCGAAAAAGGAACTCAAAACAGGAGCTGGATCCGCCCCGGGACCAAAAGAAAGAGGATCTAATCAGGATACAGACGACGGACCAGAGTTCGGAAAAGGCGGAACCTCGGTGGGTCCGAGCTCAACACGCATTCGTGGAGCTGAGGAACAGGATCGCGACCACACCTATCCTCCGTCATTTCGATCCGGAACGTCAACCTACGGTGATAGTTTATGCCAGTGACTGGGCAGTCTCAGCAGCTGTGGTACAAGAACATGAAGGGATCTGTCATCCAGTCACCTTCGTCAGCCGGACACTGAAGCCGAATGAACTTAACTACGGAGCGGTGGAGAAAGAGATACTCGCGCTCCTGCGCGTGTTGGATCTCAATTACAACCTGCTGGTGGGAAGATCCATCCGGATCCTGACTCGACACTCTACGCTAGCTTGGCTGTTCAAGTCGGCCGGGTTACAAGGACGTTTGGGACAGTGGGCAGCTTTACTCTCGCCTTGGACACTGGAGATTGTGAAATGTTCGAAAGGGGAAGACGAGATCCTGGGAGTCTTGGCCGCGAGCATCACACCTCGAGCTAAGATGGATGAGGCGCTGACTAGGATCGCTCCTAAGAAAGAACCCAAACGCCGGATCCAGATCCCGATCCCGACGGTACGAGTGGATGAGGATCTGTACGTCCTGAGTTTCGATGGATCCGCTCGCGTACGACGCGGAGGAGGACAATACAGCGCAATACTGTGGAGACTACCCGGATGGGAAGTTGTACGGGCCAGATCCACTTATGCGGAAGGCCTCACCGTCAACGAAGCGGAGTATAACGGGCTACTGCTGGGTTTGGATCTACTAAAGGGACAAGATCCGAAAAGGCTGGTGATTTGTGGGGATTCAAATTTGGTGATCAGACAGGTGCGAGGTGAGATTGACTGCAAGGCCCCGGCCCTAACACTGTTACGGCAGAAAGTGATGATCCACCTGCGTGGTTGGATGAATCACGAGTTGGTGCATGTCAAGCGAGATTGGAATGCCAGTGCAGATAGCTTGGCCAGTGCCGCTTTACGGGATCAATGTGGTGTCGAAGTGGAGAGAGAGGCCGAGCGTCAGGATCTCGTTACATTGAACCGACTAGACGAAGTGGTGGTAGTTGGATCCGGGAAAAGGACAGTCCAGGTGATGGCCGTCACTAGGTCCAGAGGAAGGGTTGGATCCAGCCCCCAGATCCTCGAGGAAGCATTTGTGAAGAGAGTCCGCATCGAGCGGATCCTCAAAGCACAGAACGAGGAAGCGTGGATCTTGGGACTAAAGAAGTATCTGATGGGGGATGTACGGGATCTGAGTCGGGAAGATGCCAAATCCTACAGCATTATCGCTACGGATTACGCGGTGGATCTGAATGACTTGCTCTTCTATTGCCTCCCTACGAAGAGAGTCAACGAGGATCGGAATGGATTGATGAGACTGGTGATGCCAGAAACCTTACAACAGGATGTCCTACATCACTATCACGCTAGCTTGGAAGGTGGACATCAGGGAATTGGTCGGACCTACCAACGGATCCGAGAATGTTTTCACTGGAGGGGACTATTCAAGAGCGTGCAACGGTATGTCGGTGAATGTGTGGATTGTGAGACAGGCAAGGGCAGGTCCACAATCGAAGGGGAGTCACCTGGGAATGTCCAAGCGACTTACCCTTTCCAAAGCATAGCCATGGATCACATCCCCTCGTTGCCCAAGTCGTTCAAAGGAAACACAGAATTGTTGATCTGGGTGCTGGATACGTGATAGCCAAAGCTAGTGCGTCTAGAACTGCGCAAACCATTGCCGAATCGTACGAGGAGTACGTTTTCCGAAGATTTGGGGCTAGTGAGATGATTAGACATGACCGAGAGCCAGGTTTTATGTCTGATTTCTTTCGAGCTTTCAACCGGATCCTGGGGCAGAGACAGCGAGCAACCATGGCATACCGTCTCCAAGCTAATGGGTCGGCCGAGCGCATGGTGCAGACAATCACGAGAGCACTCAAGATGTATGTCCAGGATTTGGATCAGGGGGATTGGGATGAGTACGCAGAACGACTCCTCTTCGCGATGAGCACCGCTCAAGACAGGATCCGGGGTGACACCCCATTTTACTTGGTACATGGGTGGG
>NW_003303635.1:33894-35182 GCF_000142945.1 Phytophthora infestans T30-4
ATTCTTCGCTGTCGATCATGTTCTTGGTCTTAATCAGCGGGTTTTGAACTTCGTGCGGTAATTGCGCCGCGCCGTGAAACAGGTCCAACCGGATCCCAGCTGGGATCATAAAGTCGGTCCCGAGTACTACGTCGACGCCTGCACTATGCGCCATTACCCACATCTCGAACTCGTACACCATCTCCCATCCAAGCGTAATCTTGACGCACGCTCGTCGCGTCGTAGACACCTTGCCTTCGTTGATTCCTTGAATGTCAATGCGGCGTCCGTGATCAGGTACATCTCGGAGTCGCAACTTCTTGGCAAAGGCGTCAGTGATCACATTAACGTTTGCTCCTGTGTCGAGGAGGATCCTCGTTCGCTGGTCATTCACAGCGCCTTGCACCAGAGCTCTCATTCTGATCCGTCGGTCGAATTTCTTGGCCGACCACCACCCCTGTCTCTCGTCAGGGTTCAACTTCATCATCTTGGAGTGACCCTTGGGCTCGTCTCGCGCTGCACTCGAAACCAAGCCGAGCGAATCCTCGCTGGTGCCCTCATCAGCATCAGCACACTCCACTCTCTCTCCAACACCTCCACCGAGGATTCTACTCCTCTCCTTTTCATTTTCCGTCGCGTTCACACTTGTTACGTAATTATCAGGCCATTCAATCTGCCCCATGAAAGCAAAGATACACTCTGCTTCCATTGAAGGCTCGGTTAGCTGTGGCAGCCCGATAGGGACCAACCCAGTTGTAGTTGGCGGGCTGCCTAGTTTAAATGACGTTCTCGAACGACGGCCTTGAGCTCTGGCGGAAGTTCCTCCTTCGTGCCTTTAGTGCGCACGAATTTGGCAAGGTCTTGGAAGTTGCGGAAAAGTTCGCATTGTCCAGCATCGTGGAGCTGCTTGCAGAACTTGCATCGCTTGTTACAGTAGTGGGCGGAGTGACTCATGCCACCGCACACCGCGCATGGTCCGTACTGTGGGCGTCGGTTGTCGCGGTTGAAGTCACGTCGACCGCGTTGGTCCTGATTGAACCCACGGTCACTACTTCGGCGATCTTGATTGAAGCCATTCTCGCGATCAGGCGTGTTTCCACGCGGTTGACGGTTGTCCGAACGTGCGTAGGTGCCTTCAGCAGCTGAACGGCGCTCGTTTTCGTTAGCAGCGGCGAGGCATCGGTCGTTTTCATCCAATGAGAAATCACCATCCGTATTATCGGGCTGAAAGTCGTTGTACTCATCTTGGACATTGTCGTAAGCGGTTCGGATCTTCGTTTGGATACTCGTTGCCTCCTTGAGCAGCTTC
>NW_003303635.1:36670-39485 GCF_000142945.1 Phytophthora infestans T30-4
CTTCCTCGAAGGGACTTGGTCGTACCGCTCAGCCCCGTATGATAGCGTGGCCGTCTCCGGCGTCGCTGCGCCTGGCTCTGGAGCCGGCGTCTTATCTTCGTAATCTTCATAATCGTGGGCGTCAGGACCGATGTCCGCTTCGTCGTCGAAGCTCACTGAAAGCTCGGTGGCGGCTGCAAAGCGCGCAGCCGGGCTTGAACTCTCGTTGCGAGCCCCGCCAGACTTGGCAGGCGTAACTGGTACCGTCGGTTGTCCTTTCGTTATGTTTCTTGTCTTTTTCTTGTTCTTCTTCTCTTGGTAGCTCGTAAACTGGAAGGCCATACAAACAGTTCACAATGGTCACAATCTGTTCCCGGGTCGCGGCACCAGTTGTGGTGTTGGAAATCCCACGTGAACTCTAGCTACAGATGTAGTTAGGATGTTCCCACAACAATACGTCTACTAGGATAGTAAACGATCGTTCGGGCGGACCTGAAGACCCCAGTTCTGCCCTTGCACCGGGACAGACTGGACCTTGTAAACTACTTATATAGGCCAACCAGTAAAATAAGAGCACGCTACTAGCACGAGCAAAGCTAGCAGGTGTTTTGAATCCTCGTGGTCCCAACAGCGGAAGGGTACCAGGCACGGGTAAGCCTTTTACGAGATCACCGAGTGTTCAACACTCGGCTGGAAGAAAAAAAAGGGAGGCAATTCAAGCACTCCCAGAACAATAAGCCGTCACGTAAAATCTCCCGATAATAATCGGCCAATACACAAAGTCTCTTGGCCTTGCCGGATGAACCCTCGCTACAGAGCTTCGAGTTCACCGACAGGCATAACACACTCAAACAAGCTTGACCTGACGCTTACCTTGAAGCCGGACGTCGCTCTGTGTGCTTGAGTGGAAATTCTGTTCTGTATTTAAGCTTACCCTTTCGGGTCTATTCCTAATAAGAAGTCCTAATCAAGTATACAAATATCAAGTGAACAATGATCCGTTATGGATCTTCTTGCATGCCAAGCGTCGTCTGCACCGTCGCATGAGCATCTTTAACGGTCCGCGCCCTGTCCCAGACGGTGAAAGTGCCTTCCAAGGGTCGCTGAGTATTCCGCGAACTCATCCCAACCGCCACTGAGGGTTCGTACCGTAGATGGTCCGCTGAATGCGAATCCGGCCAGTCCATTATTAATAATAAGGACAGCCTGGATTCAGTGACATAGGGCCGTATCCGATACTTGTTGAAAACTCGGAGGTGACGCCGTCGAGTCCCTTGCACCTTGGCGTCTCCGTACATCACCCGACCGAGGGTTCGTCGCTTGAACATCTTGGGCGGTGTCACGTCTTTGTCGACGGGTGATAATCCGCAACCACGGAGAAATCACTACACCACAGTTTGTATACTCTCGGAAGCCAACTTCCTCTAGCGCAAGGTGCTGTGTGACCCCGTCACAGGTACGCTTGGGGCTACGTATTTTTTGTTACATGCATGGTACCAGGTGCTCTAGGAGCCAGTCAGGGCATGACTACTTATCTCCACTATAGGTAACCTCTAGTTTGTATAGAGCCCAAGTTGAGCTTACTTATAAATGCATCAGTCTTACATCTACTCTTAAGTAGCAGACCGTTCCCTCTGAGGTCGGGAGCACGTGGACTAACGTTCACTCGGGTAGTAAACACTTCATCTGTGTAAGGTGCTGTGTCACCCCGTCACAGCGCACCTGTGGTGAACCTGCTTACCACACACCGTACAGGAGTCTGCCTTCAGCTCGTCGTCGTCCTGGCAGCCTCTGACCGTGTGACGGGGTCACACAGCACCTTGCACAGAGGAAGTACTTAAGGGTATTAACTACCCGAGTGAACGTAAGTCCACGTGTTCCCGGCCTCAGTGGGAACGGTTTGCTACTTAGAGGAGTAGATTTAAGACTGATGTATTTATAAGTAAGATAAGCTTGGGTCTCATACAAAGTAGAGGTTACCTATAGTGGAGCTAAGTAGTCATGCACTGACTGTTTCCGAGAGCACCTGGTACGGTGTACCAGGTGTCCACAAGAGTGACGGGTCACTCTTTATGTAACATGCGGCACACTGGATTGTACCCCGTTACATCCTCCCGCACTTAACTGAGAATCACCTGATTCTCCAATCACAACTGATTCTCCAATCAGAAGTGAGAGAATTAAAACACCAAAAGGTGAATTCTCACACTGAGCAGCCACGAGACCGGCGCGGCTCTCAGTCACACCCACAGTGACTTGTGCTGCCAAAGCTCACTGGGATTTGCATCCCTATGCTCACAACTGTGTTGGCCGCAAAGCCTACACTCAGAGCTGCCTTAGCTCTTGCGCTAGCGCGCGTACAGTGCTTTGGCACAGGGTGCAATAGCATCCGAACGTGTGGCATTCGCCCACAGCTCGCACCAGAGGACACGACAGTCCTCGTGAACGCGTCCGGAGCATGGTGTCTCCCGCGAGGGACGACACCGAGAAGGGCAACACCTTCCTCAGCACTAGAGGGAGCTCTCAGCTCACCTCGGGCCATGCCTTTGGCTCCAGCAAGGATCCATCCTTGCGGGCGGAGCTTCTGCCACGCTCTCTTCGCGTCTTGGTCACCATACCAACAGCGCGAAGGTGTCCTTCATCGACACCGTGTACCGTGACGGTACACAACCGTGGTGTAGGTGTCTCCCATCGACACCATGTACCGTACGGTACTAACCTTTGGTGCGGTACGCCCACCACAAGGTTGCCATGTTTGGCGGCAACAGCTTCTGCTGTGCTGTCGCCTGAACAGATTCATGGCCCAGGGCTCGCATCATGCACGACGCATGTGCAA
>NW_003303635.1:39765-47617 GCF_000142945.1 Phytophthora infestans T30-4
CCAACAATCGATGTACCGGACGGTACTAGACTTTGGAGGGGTACGGCTATGCAAGGGTGCCGTGGTTGGCGTCAACAGCTTCTGCTGTGCTGTCGCCTGAACAGATTCATGGCCAGGGCTCGCATCATGCACGACGCATGTGCAAGCACAGTGTACAGGTCCATGGGCCCGTACACGAGGTACGCTGTGTACAACACGTACCACAGCTACCATAAGTGCTCCGTGCACGTCATGTGTGTCATGCACGACGAGTTCATTACGTGGAACTCCTGGCAGGCTGCTCGACAGCAGCCAGTGCCGATGGTCACGGTACGGGCGTTGACTCACAGCGTCCAGAGCGCATCGGGTCGTGGTATGGTGCATATCCTTTGCACCTATACCAGTGTCTGTCACAGACACCATGTACCTTGATGGTACTCGACCGTGGTGGGGCACATCTCACCACTATGCCACTGCGGCATTGGTGTCTGGCATTGACACCGAGTACTCACGGGTACCAGCCCATGGTGATGCAAGCAGACATCACCACGGTGTCATGCTCGGCGCGGCACCAGTTACGACTGCGTGCGTTGCCTCGACCACCACCTGGTCAGTTGTGTGTGCACTCGTGCACCACACTTGGGTTATGGCTCCACGGCCCATTATACCCGGCGCGTTGCGTACATCACGTACCGCAACCGCTTTGTCGGCGGGTGAGACGCTCCGTTCACCCTACTCGACAGGTCGTTCATGACCAAGGGACCAGTGCGTTGATTGCACTAGGCCCGCGCTTCGCCTCGTGTGTGGGTTGCTTGCAACCCCAACACTGCTGATTCGCTCAGCGATTTCCGAGGCACCTTGCGCCCGTGGCTTTCTTCGCCACTATGTCTTGTTCGGCTAGAGCTACCGCAGCTCTAGCCCGGCTGTTCGTCTCCAGCCTGCAGTCGATGTACATCGACGCCTGGTTCCGTTAGGAACTTGGTCTTACCTCAAGACCAGAGAGAAAAGGTATTTCCGAGCCTCTCCCCCACTTACACTCGAGACTATTGAGTCTCTCGTGGCTTGTGATATCCACTGGCAGCACGCATACAGCGACTTCCTTATCAGTTATGGTCTGAGTGACCTTGCGTGGAACTTTGTTACCCACGCTCGGAGCACCGAATGTCGGTCTCCTTAAGCAGCTTCACTGCTTGCGGAACTTGTTACCCGCAGTGTGGACCTATGTTACCCACCTGGTGAATGCCCTTAGGCACCACCACTGTCGAAGCGCATACGGCGCGACGACCTTCGGTGTTGGGATCGGCTGGTGTGGCAGACCCGCCCACACACCGGACAGAGTTGGTGTCCACCGACCGAGTCAGAGGAGTCCGGGCCCTGGACTCCGAGTCACTTGAAGCGACGTCGGCCTGAACAAGGTTCAGACCCGACTTGCGGCGGCTGACGTGACGTGGCACTTCGTTACCCACGTCGTGATGTCTCGTTGACGACATCTGAGGCACTCGAGACCTCGTGTGGCACTGTGTTACCCACACAGGAAACATGGACAATGCCTTCCTCTTCAGTTATAGTCTGGGCGACTGCGTGTGGTACTGTGTTACCCACACAGGAAGCGCATTCAGCGGCTTCCTCTTCAGTTAAGGTCTGGGCGACCGTGTGGTCCTAAGTTACCCACCTGGTTAGCGCTTAAAGGCATAACCACTGTCGAAGCCCGTACGGCGCGACGACCTTCGGCGTTGGACGCTGCTGGTGTAGCAGGTCCACACGCCGGGCAGAAGACCCATGCCCGTGGCATTGCCGCAGCGTAGCATGGTCTTGCTGTACGCAGAGCTGTCGGCGCGTTGACAGCTCCGTGACGCTTCTGCGTCCTGGCGGTCTATATCAGACGCCCCAGTCATGACGGAGGTGGGAACATGACTCACCAATGCTCCGTCATAGACCTGGACTGGTAGGCCCTTCTCAGCCTTGCCACACCAAAGTCCGGGCTGTGCCTTATGTTCGGCACAGCCATGTTGTTCATGGCGAGAACTGCGAGTGACACCGCGGTGCGCGAGTTCATCGAGCCGAAACGTTCAGGTCCGTTGAGGACCATTGGTACTTCTTTCACCGTACCAAAGGCTAGTCCACCAAGGACCAGCCCACGACCGCCACTCTGACATAGAGTGCAGTCGGATGTCGCTATGCCAAGCGACGTTCCGGCGGCGTATCAACGCCCCAGAACTCATCAAACGTTCAAGGGGTCCCGTACCCCCGTACACCGAGTGTACTACCAGCAGCCCATCACTGCCCTTCACCGGTTTGAGAGAACCACGTCTCTCTGGGCTAAGTCCCGTGGTGCGCACAGCCTGCACACCCATCACGAAGTCTTAGCGCTCTTCAGTAGGGCATACCGCCTCTACTGGTGGCCGGGGCGTCTTCGTCCACCTGGCCGTGGCCTGCGCCACCGGACTTGGGGTCCACGGGCTGTCTTCTTCCCGAGGACGAGCGAGGGACACACACCCTGGTAGTGTCCATGTCCGCCGCATCCATAGCAGCGGACCAAGCTCTCGGCTGAGCTTAAGTCCATGGGTTCGGGCTCGCTGTACGCACCGGTATCAACGGGCTGCGTGACAGCAGGAGCAACAGCGTCATTGCTGCGATGCACCGCCTCCCGAGGAACGCCATTTTCATCGTGGCGATGTTCCTCTTCTCGAGGAGTACCAGCCTGCTTGTGGCTGAACTCTTCTTGGAGGGCGATTCGAATCGCCTCCTCCATAGTTGTTGCTTGCACCCGGAATAGCTGGGTGCGAGCAGGACCGACCTTCAGGCCGTCCATGAAGACTGTTGTCTTAACGTCTTCAGGCAGAGGATTCCCTGCCAGAGATGCCACCAACGTGCGCATCTCTTGCGCGTACTCCTGCAGCTCACGTTTACCTTGCTTACACGCGAGAAAGCGTGAGCGCTGGCGGAACTCGTTGTTCGCCGGTAGAAACGCGGCTCGAAGCTGCTCACACAGCTGAGCCCAGGATGCAAAGCATCCAGGAGATGTCGTCTCCCTGGTGTATGCCCAGTGCTTGGCACGTCCACCAAGGTTGGACAGGGCAAACGCCACCCGAACTGGCTCGTCCGAGATGAGACCCGCCTTCATGGCGATCTCCACCTCACGGACCCAGAAGTGAAGGTTCTCTCCTTCCTTCCCCTCAAACGCGGGGACCTTCAGCCACACCGGCTTAGGCCTGGTTGCCTGGGGAGCGGCCATTGTGGCCTCCAAGCTCCCGCGGACGTGAGCGATGAGACCACGCTCGTAGGTCTCAAACGCGGTCACGCGTTCTTGTTGCTCGGCAGGCGTCGCCGCCGCCAAGCTGCGAAGGACATCTTGTCCAAAGATGCCTCCCATCTTCCGAACAGACTCGTACTGTGAGTCGTTCAAGCGAGGAAACTCGCTTCGGTCCATCTTGGCTCAAACGTTGAGCGCACAGAGGATTCAGGTAGCTCAATCTAACCGCGATGGTGTTGGATTGACTACGAGTGCTACCAAGTGTGACGGGGTCACACAGCACCTTGCACAGAGGAAGTGCTTAAGGGTATTAATTACCCGAGTGAGCGTAAGTCCACGTGTTCCCGGCCTCAGTGGGAACGGTTTGCTACTTAGAGGAGTAGATTTAAGACTGATGTATTTATAAGTAAGATAAGCTTGGGTCTCATACAAAGTAGAGGTTACCTATAGTGGAGCTAAGTAGTCATGCCCTGACTGGTTCCGAGAGCACCTGGTACCGTGTACCAGGTGTCCACAAGAGTGACGGGTCACTCTTTATGTAACATGGGGCACACTGGATTGTACCCCGTTACAGACCGCACAGCCCATACTTAGTCGACTCCGATGACGCTGGCGATCTACTCTTAGTGCATTAACCAACGCAAATCGAAGAATGGCGACCGTCTCCAAGCGTGCGAGAGCCAACCGCTGTAAAATTGCAGAATGTGAGTCCTGAAATAGTAGTACTTTAAAGTCGTGCCTTGAGCGATACTCAAAGTGAATACCATATAGCACGGTAGTAATAGTAGTAAAAGTATTTGTATTAGTAATACTAAAAAGAAATATTTGGAGATGCTATTAATCCCTGACTGTAGTATTATAAGTAAGCACCTCTGAGTCCGAAAACTCTGATATGCATCGACAGGCCCTGGAGCGTCTTTTGCTGGGCGCGTGCACATGCCAACTGGCCATCGCGTTCATCTCAACCACGACTGGCGGCACTATTTCCATCGCTGGTTGGTGCATTGTCTCTTTGCTGCTGGTTCTGCATTCCCCACGACGCGAGCTCTCGCCGCTTTACTCGTCGCTCTGTGTGTGGGTCCTCTGTCCAGTGCTGTTCCCAAGAACTACGCCTGCTACCACCTCCGTCTGGCCGTTACATCCCGCATTTGACGCCTTCGGCTTCATCTCTGTGGCTCTGGCTTGGGCCTCATCGCTGCTCTTCCCCTGGCCAGACTTCTCCCAGCTACATGGTCCCTATCAGGGCATCGGCTGTCGCTCGAGGCGCCTCGGTGGCGTCGAATGCCGCGTCTTCTACCCGTCAACGGACATCCCGCGGTCTGATACTAAGAAGACCAGCCACTTGGTGCCGTATTTACACCATGGTCGCCACCTCATGAAGGGACTTGGCGTTTTCTCCAAGAAGCCGGCTTGGCTCTTCCACAACATGAGCAACGCGCATCTCGCAGCTTTACAAGACGCTCCGGTGGCGTCGTCTCCAGCCGCTTCGATCGGCTGGCCACTGGTTGTCTTTAGTCACGGACTAGCTGGGTCACTCGAGCTCTACTCGTACGTGAACCAGGAGCTCGCGAGCCATGGAAACGTGGTCGTGGTGCTTAACCACTGCGACGGATCGGCTTGCGTGTGCAGTCCGGAGCCTGGCCGCGTTGAGTACTACCAGCAGATCACACCAGAAGTTCGAGACGACATTAATGGAGCAGGTTTTCGCTTCCGCAACGGGCAACTGCAGCAGCGCGTTAGTGAAGTACGTGCAGTACTGGATGCGATCAAGCAAGAAGCTACAGTAGACAGCGTCTTCAGTCGCTGCGATCTTACCAGCGTGAGTGTTGCCGGACACTCGTTTGGGGCCGCTACAGCGCTCAGTGCTGCACACCAAGACGCGCGTTTCAAGAAGATGGTGCTACTGGACGCATGGATGGAGCCGCTGGACCATGCCGTGCGTGACGGATTGGGTCCGCGTGTCCCTGCGCTGCATTTGATGTCGGAACACTTTCTTCACTGGCGTCCCAATGCTGAGAGCACCGAGCGTCATGCGCGTGGATGTACTCATGCACAGTCACGCCTCACGTGGTTGCGTGACACGCGACACAGCAATTTCTCGGACATTCCCGTGTTTTCGCCGACAATTAACCGACTCCTCAAGTCTGCCGGCAAGATTGATCACTTCTACGCTCTCCAGGCTATCGGCCAGTTGTCAGCCGCCTTCTTGGCCGGCAATTTTGATGCCCGTGCTGCCGAATTTCCTGAACTACACCTTGTCACCAGCGCCAAGTAGAGGAACAAGTCTCCGGATAAGCAAGAATAAAACTGCGTAAGTTCTTGTGAAGACCAATGATTCTCCAAAGAACTTCCCCATTTATTTACTTAACGACTAGTTATAATATTACGCTAATACTCACACTCAGGCTTCTCTGTCTCCTCTGCCCTCATATTTGTTTGTCTTGGGCACGAATTCATGAGCGCTAGCAGCTTGGACCTCCTCCTTTTAATCGACTCGTGTTACAGGTGCTGAGCGCAACTCCGTCTTCTGCGAGTCCCGGCGAAGGAAAAAGTTCTTGACGTCGGTGGTGGTGCTGAGTAGCACAGGCAGTAGTAGCATGCCGTTGAGCACACCACAGAGCACCACCAACATGTACATGCGGAAGTAGTACTTCTTGAACACGCGCGAGTCGGCAAGAGTCAAAACGCTGAGACCGATGATCTTGGTGATGGTGATACCGAAAATCACTGATGTGAATACTTGACGAAGGGCATCGCGAGCGCGCTCGTCACCTGTGCCTTGCGCCTTGGCGAAAAATCGGACGTAGTGACCGCAGAATTCCACTGCAATTCCGGCAGCGATGATGAGGTTCACAATCGACAGACCGTTGAGCATGATGTCCAGAGGCTGCATCAGACCCAACACCTGCACCACGAGGTTTGTCGCCATCAATGCGATCGTCAGCGAGTAAAAGACGTTGCCCAGATACAGCGTCGTGATCACGAAGATAGCAGCCAGTGCGAGCCCGATGAGCCGGTAGGCGTCTTTTATCACAGTCAGATACTGCTCGAAGTACACGTACGTCAGCGAGTAGACCCAGATATCCACACCTGTCTTCTCGCTGATCCACTCGGCCGCCGCTAGATTCTGTTTGTACGAGTCGATGTAGCGCTGCTGCGTCGGATTGGACGTGCCCGTCACCATGTACGACCAAGCCGTGATCTCGTCACCGTAACCGCTGCTGTTGATCTTCACCGCAGGCGTCGAAGCGTTCACAGTCGGAATTGGCTCATCGTCAATACTAAACTGGCCACGGTAGATGGAACCACCACCGTACGAGCACGACGTGCCGGCACTAGCAGTAGCGAACATACTGAAGAGCGACATGTACTGAGCCTGCGGTACCGGCGGTACGGTCACCGACGTAGCCAAACACGTGTCGGCTTCCGCGCGCAGAGTTGTGTACGTATCGTTGCCGCTCTCGATCGGAACGTACGCACCCTCGGAATCCACACGACAGCACTCACTGTCAGGGTTCACGAAGCCCCAGTAGTCGTCCATCCACGAATAAGTCGTACCCGGACTGATGTGAGTGACAGTCTTGTCGCCATGGTTGGCCAGCGCGTTCATGATGTTCGGGATCGAGTAGGTACCACAGATATCCTTCGACTTACAGAAGATCGTCTCCACACTCTCATCGTTCAGCGACCACGTCTCCGGGTTGCGTCCGTAGCCTGTTTCAACAATGAAGTACACCGGCACACCAGTTGCCAGATACACGTCCAGCGCATTGAAGTAGTCAATCATGTACGAGTCCGATGGCATCGCTTCCTTCTGGGGAAGACCCTGGTCCAGCGACTCCATCGAATAGATGGACCACAGTGTCCATCCAAGGAAGACCAATAGCACGAGCAGCTTCACGAGTTTGTAGGTCAAGAACGACGCGTACACATCCACGCAGTGGTCGAGAACATCCGTCAATGTGCGGTTCTCCGGTGTCATAGAACGACGAGCATCTTCGGGTGCAGGCGTCTTGGGCTCCAATGACACCAGGGGCTCTGCTGTTTGCTGGGTCTGCGGGCCAGCGGCACGAGCCTGAGCCTTTACGTACGAGGCACGCTTGAATATGATGTCATACTTGCCACTCAGCTCACGACGTTTGTCCAGAGTGAGAACAGACAGGAACAAGGTCATCTGGAAGCAGAAGTTAATCGCCACGGCGCAACAGGCCATAGCTGCGAACCAGAGCACCACAGGCATCGCCGAGATGGAACCGAAGGCAAACGCCACTGATTCCGCTGCAGACGCCATGAAAATACTGGGGCCAATGTACGCCAGACTCTCGGACACGATCGTCGTGGTGATCTCCTCGATCGCCTTCGGGTTGTGCTCGAGACCAACAAAGAGACTGGGCTGTTCACGACGCATTTGATCCTCCTTTTCAGTCATAGCGTGGATCAGCAAGAAGATGTTGTCAACACCGATTGCCAGCGACAGGAAAGGAACGACCTCCATAATAATCAGCTGCAGCTTGACTCCGAACCACATATAGAGACCGATAGTCGACGCCACACCACACACGATACTCATCACACCGCAGAAACCACGCGACAATCTTGGACGAGATGAAAAACTCACGA
>NW_003303635.1:47717-50279 GCF_000142945.1 Phytophthora infestans T30-4
CCCCAGGGGAAAATCTTCTCGAAACCCGCCTCTCTCAAGGTCCTCGAGAACCAGTAAGCCCGTACTCTCTCTTCCTCCAAGGGAATCGGTACCTCAGTGCACTCGTGAGTCTTGGCAGGGAAGGATCCCGAGGTTCTTTGTTCTGGCTGCTGAAGGGTACGCTCTTAATGTCGCTCCTCTCCACGTGTGTTCCAGCAACTAACGTTTGTTCACAATTCCTCCGTGATAGCTCTGACTGCGGGGTGAGCTGGACTTGGATGCGGCTGGACTTGGATCAGGAGACGTTAGTTCGCTCTGCCGCGTATTCAGTCTGCCACCGCGTCTTCGGACAATCCTCAAAGCCTTCCGGCAGCTCTGGCCAAAGCAGCTCACCAAGTGGCCCATGGGAAGTCCCATAAGCGTCTTAGACCAGGTGGCGAGGATTCAGCCGACAATCCGGACGACTCTGACGAAGACAAGGCTCCAATCCCCAACGGGACAAGCCCAGTGCTTCGATGGCAGCTGCCGGTCTCGGTGATGCGCCACCTGCCGATACTTCAACTCCCAAGTCGGCTCGTAGATCGCTGTTCGGTCCGAAGGCGTGGAAGAAGGCGGCCCAGAAGAAGCGCAAGAACCCCGTCCTCATTCTCCTGCTAAGTCGCCACGACGTCATATGAAGACTCGGTCCAGGTCTGTACCGTCTTCTCCAAGTTCATGGTCGCCACCTCCTACACCAGCGTCTTCCTCGACTCCCGCAGTGGTCGACCTCAGCGGCGACCAGAGTGACGTGGACATGGGGACTGCTGATCCAGGCAGCGTCCGTTCGGTTCAAGAAACTGCTACAGAGCCTTCGGGTAAGGACGTGAACCCTCAGGATCACGACGATGTTCCTGTCTCTCCTGACGCGCCTTCGCTCCCGCCTCAGGGTCCACACGATGTGGCCAAGTCACCAGATTCAACGATTTCACCTTCTCCAGCCGACATACGTGCTGCTGAAGAGGCCCTGCGCGAGGCCGAGGAAATGCGGCTCATGTTTGGCTCGAGTGACGAAGATGAAGAGTCAAACCAGACTGTTTCACAAGGCAAGTCTGCTTCGGCGTCTGCCGCGACATCCAAGGCAGTTGAAGTCTCGGGAGTGGTTTCTACAGCAGGGTCTGCCCCTGTTGAGGCTGCTCCACTAGCTTCCGCGTCTTCGAAGTCGGCTCCGACTGTTCCCACGACTGATGTACCAAGCGTGTCTTCGCCTGGCCTTTCGATGGAGATTGATGACGATGGGAATGCTAATGACGACTATGGAGATGACGTGGATGACAATGAATCTTCGGTGGATGACTCTCCTGATGTTCCCAGTGGTAGCGGTGATGTTCCGCCCCCCACCGATCATTCAAGCATACTCGATGACGAAGATGTTGAAGATTCAAACAGGAACTGGAGTAATCTTGGCCCAGCTCGTCCTCCGACTCCGCCTCGGCCAAATCCTTCGCCGATGATGACTTCCCCAATCATCGTTGGCGGCCCGCCTCCTTCGCCACCAGCAAGTCCTCCGGCACCAGCATCTTCTCTTCCTGTTCCAGTGTCTCCTCGTCCGCCTATTTGGACTCTCGATGCTGGACCTGGACGCATGAATACGGCAACCTACACTTCGGTGCCGCGTCGTGGTGGTGCACCGTCGGTTGAGCCGTTGCCTCACCGAGTGTTATCTGGTATTCGCCCTATGGTGCCGGCTTCGTCCACCCTGCCACCGTGGGTTCTTCCGTATGTGGACATGGAGTTTACCGATGCAGGCGCCAAGAAGTGTTTCGAGCGACTCTTGAGCTTAACGCTTCCTGAACCAGCTGGTGAGGTGACCGTGCGTACAACGTTGGAGGGTCTCCAAGCGTTCTTTGATTATTCGCATCCTGATCACCCGTACCAGCAACTTCGGCAGCTTTATCCTCTTCAAGCTTGTCTCTTTGACACTGTTGACTTCAAACCAAGCGTCCCCATCTCCAAGCGTGCTCCGATTGAGACCCGTCTCAAGATGATCTGGGCGAGCCTTCGGGGTGACGGTGGTAAGCAAGGTGACCTCGGGTTCGCATTGTGGGAGCGTCTCCACTGGCTTCCATTAGCTGGTATTGAACGAGGTCTCGCTAAAAAAGCTAAAAAGGTTGGCCATGACAAGGAACACTTGAAGGAACTGAGAGCTGTGTTGAAGAAGCTCTTCAGTGAGCGCGACCGTCGTGCCGATCGTCTTCGTAACAAGTACCGTGAGCAGTACATGGCGTGGAGTCGTGACTCGGTTTTCTCTAGTGCTTCCAGCGTGCCATTCATTCGTCCCGAACTGCTTTTGGAGCCGTCGAAGCCGTGGTACCCCATCGAAAACTTGTCGTTCGCACCTCGGACATCTGACTGTCTTTCCGAAGTTCCGGCTCTCGACGCTCGTCAGCCCTGGCGTACTGGATGGATGAATGCCCCGCATCAGCACCCGTACAACACCACGTACTTCCCGTGCCAGCGTAATCCGGAGCTTTTCAATCCTCGTGGTACGCGTTTCGTGGATGTGTACCGAAGCGTATTCGTTGACCCGTCTCTCGATTCAACCGA
>NW_003303635.1:51242-53828 GCF_000142945.1 Phytophthora infestans T30-4
CTTGCGCTTGATCCGAAAAGGTCCATGCCATCGGTGAGCTAGTTTCTTCGTCAAGCCCGGTTTGACGCGTTCCATGTACAACCACGCCCGGCTCCCAATCTCAAAAAGAGATCTCGGTGGAGCTCTTGCAGGATCTTCCATCTCTTCCGAAGCTTCTGGAGGGTTCGCCGAGTGTTCGTTTCCACTTGGTTGAGGTACAGCAGCTTTTTCCAGTCGACTCAGGGCCTCATTATGCTTTTTAGCCCTTCGCTCCCTTTCTACAGCCTGATAATCTTTGGCCATAGCGAGGGCGACCTCATGTTGTCGATTGATCTCGCGCCGCCACGCCAGTGCGTCAGACTGCTTGCCGAGTCCTCGTTTGAGTGATGACGACATTGCCCGCAACGTCGACTGCGCATCCCAGCCATGAACGAGGTAGAACGGCGTTTCCTTCCTCGTAGTGTCTTGAGAAGTATTAATAGCAAATACTAGCTTCTCCGCGATTTCATCCCAATCTTGCTGTAGAGGGTCTTCCGCGTACACCCGTACGGATCCCATCACCGACTTCACCGAGCGTTCCTGCTGTCCATTAGCCTGTGGCCGATAGCTCAAAGTCGCTCGTGATCTTGACTGCATCATCTCTGCAAATGCTTGGAAAACCTCGCTCATGAAGCGTGGGTCGCGGTCGTGCCTTATTAATGATGGGGCTCCGAATCGTCGGTACACACATTCTTCGAACACTTGGGCAACACTCAGTGCAGTCGTATCTGACATAGCCTTGGCAATAACGAATCCCGTGAACGAGCACTGAAATAGGAGCAACGCCGTGTTGCCCCTACGAGATTTCGGTAGTGGGATCACAAAATCCATCGAGACGATCTGGAAAGGTCGTTCGGCTAGCACGTTACCAGGTGAGTATCCACGAGGCTGTGGACGGCTTTTACTCGATCTGCAATCCGGACATGACTTCACATGCTTCTCCACGTCGGCGTACAAGCCGATCCAATAATAATCGGACTTAACGCGGTGGAACGTCCTCACCACACCTTGATGTCCTCCTTCCAGCGAGTCGTGACAGTTCTGCAAGACTTCTTGAATCATCGTTGTCGGTACCACAAGCCGCAGCTTGGTCTCCTCTTGCCAACCGTGGTCGTACCGACGATTCAATCCAAGATAGTGAAGCACGCCGTCTTCTGATAACACGAACCGGTCAGCATACTTCCAGGCATCTCGAGCTTCTTTGTAGCTCAGCTCTTCTGCTTGGCCCTGAAGCACCTTCTTGATGTTAAACCACTTCTGCTCCTCGTCTTGTGCCACCAGTATCCGTCTGCGTCGTTCCCGCTGTATCGCTACCGGATCAACATCTTCCGCATCGGGAAATGCCGATGGTACAGTTTTGTGAGGATGGTCTGGCAAATCTTCGCCGAATGAATCTTCGGTGGACGTCTCTCGTCGTTCTTCATGCTGTTCTTGAGCTTTTGAGACATCCTCCGAGAGAGCCATCCAAAGCACTCTATTTTTTTTTGCGAGCACAAAAAATAGGATGTGAAGCGCCACAGACGCAGAAAGGGTCACCAAAAGAAAGAGCAGTACACCACACCAAAATTAAGTGTCGTTTCGCAAAAATCTTTTCTCTCCACAAATAGATATCGCTAGCCACTACTATTAAAATAGTTAAGAGCTTAGCTTCCCGGCATCTAAGAAATTTAAAAATTAACAGCATTGTGAGTGGAGCATCGATACAATGGAGAATGATCACGGTGGCCGTACAGGACGTCTTCCGTGGCATGAAGTGTGGAAATCTGGTGATCCTGTCCTTTTTGATGACTTTCTGGCAGGATTGCCGAGCTTTTCACGGCCTACAAGTGAGCTACACCACTGCACAATTGATCACGTTGAGCGCTACGAAGATGAGCTGGCTGTAACATGGCATGAAATGCGGTATATCGTAACTAAATGCAAATCACAGCGCTGCAAAGCCACAACACAAACATGCACTTGTCGCTATAAGTTTTTGGAGTGTCAAGAAAGTGATGGAAAAATTATATTCGAGCAAGGGGGTCATGCGATGGCCGACGATGCTCCACCATCCCCCATTGCATCTAAGCTGACCGCCGAGATGAAGTCCTATCTAGATGTCAAGCTAAGCGACTCTCCGTCTATGGTAGCGCAGGCACTGTACGCATTCTTGTGTCGTGATATTAAGGATGGGCGTATCGGCGGACCTACCCCGCAGCTTGCACAGGTCCAAAACTATCAGAAATGATGGCGGCGTAAAAACCGACCGGATAGTATGAACCCCGTGCTGGAGATTTACCGTCAGCGAATGTACGGCAGCGAGCGCTCAAATTCCTGGCAAACAGACCCAGATGCATTGCTAATACTGTGCGACACAAAAGTTGTGGACGGCGTTGTGGAGCCTGCTCTAGGCACGGGGTCTCAAGGCAACCCCATTCGCATTGGTATGACGTGCAAGCGGATTTTAGAGCGTTATGTTGAAGTGCAGCAGGACCCGTCTATAAATAAACTAATGCACACTACACAACGCACATCCTGAATTGAATTAAATTTACGCTGTTTATCAACGTGGCTTTTCAGAAACTAAAC
>NW_003303635.1:56074-67781 GCF_000142945.1 Phytophthora infestans T30-4
GGCTGTGGACTTGCGAAGTGCCATGCTGTGCGTGCAAAAGAGAATGTGTCACCTTATTGAAATTCGTCAAAGCAATAACGAACCTACCTGGTTGAGCCAACGGTGTGCTGGATGTTTTCGACAGCTCAGCTCAAGTCACCTTTTGCCCGCGCAATCCTGGAAACATTTGTTCCTGAGGAAAGAGTCTGTCATTGTGTCTCGGAAATGGACGTCGGTCTCCCTCTGGAATCGGGTCGGTTGACTGGATTTTGATCGTCTCGAGGACTGCGGCAAAACGCTTTTCTTCTGCTAATGACGCGGCTGCTGCAGCTAACGGAGATCCTGTATTGTCAGCGGCAGCGGTAGTATCGAAAACGGGGGGATCGTCGTCATCTTCGAGCTCGCAAAGTACTGCCTGCCAGTACTCAAACGCAGTGTCAGGTCCAACGACGTTCCCATCTTCAGCATCCACCTCAGGCTCGAGACATTCGAAGCGATCATCGCGATATCTGAGGCGTGTGCGTTCTGTGGGGTCGATAAGTCGTGTATATTTACTAGATGTCTTCGCGTCATCTTGGCCGGCGTTGTACTCACGTACCTTCTTCCGAACTAAAGCAAGTTTTCGTGCTTTATCTGGCGACATCCTGTTCCTCTTAGCCGTGTGAATGAGAGCTAGCTCATTAAAGTAACGTTTGCAAGTTGCTGTATTTACAGCAATAGATAGAATTACCAGTGCGAGGTCTGGCAACTTGCTGCGTGGCATCTCGGAGCGCATACAGTTCCAGTACGCGTCAACTGAGCTGAAGTCAACAAACGATAGCCCTATGACATCGTCATTCATGATCCAATTGTGCAAATCTTCATACAATCCTGACATATTTTTGCCAATGTTGAAGCGCTTGAAGTAATACATCCCAATGCGGCAAAGTGAACACACTGAGGTCAGTGGTGTTTTGTCTAAAATCGCTTTAGCCGCTTGTCTGTGTGCAGGGTGTAAGAAGAGCGCAAGAAGCATAAGAGGTTGCTCACACTGCCGCCATCTTTTCTCAACTTCTCGAACAAGGTTTTCGCTCCCGTACTGGTTCTTTGAGAACCCAGTGAAGATGTCGAGGTAACACACAACGACGTCGGCCATTGTGTTTTCATCGCGCTGTAACTTTAGCGATGCATACGCAAGAGGGCGGACAACGTTTTCGGCGTCTTCAAGCGAATCCCAGAACGTTTTTTCTCCAAATACCCGTAATACCGAAGGAAAATCTGCTACATCTCTGAACTTGACCTCCAGTAGCTCCAGTGCACTTCGGATTCGCAACAGAGATGCGAAGCACCCATGCATGCTATTCCATCTCGTCTCACACAGCTGTTTCACCTTTAAGCTGTAGCCATAGGTTTCCCTCATGCACGCATCGGCTTCGACGAGCCACTTGGCCGAAGATGAATTCAGGGCGCTGACAGCATCCGATGCCTTCTTGGTGACTTCTGCGTAGTCAGACTTGAGAACCGCTTTTACCAGATTATTTAAGTCGTGTGCGAAACAAATGACGAAAGCGACCTCTGTCCAGCGAAGGCTTAAGATCCTGCGCGCCCTACCGCATTGTCCCGCATTGTCCGTAACCACCGCCCCAATTTTCCAGCCTTCTTGCTGCATTTTTATCATCACCTGCTCCATTTGTTCAGCTATGGCTACCCCATCGTGACGGGAACCAGTAGGTAAAAGTCCGTAGGCCAATACTATTCCAAATAACGCCAACTGGCAGCCCAGCAAGTGAGCTCGTGCGATGTTCATCCAGACATCAGATAAGAAATTCACGCGGCCTCCTGTCTTGGCTTGGCACCGGCTCAGAGCTGAACTTTCGTGGTCTTCACAAGCCTTAGCATATTCATCTAGTATTGGTCCCCCTAACGTCTTGCGTTTCGGAAGAGGGTCAATTCCACCAGACATCTTGTTCGCATGGCGCAGCATCCGAGCAGTGGTCTGTCGCTCAATGAAACTATCAGGGAGATTATTGTCTGCCTGGAACTCAAGTATATAACGTATCAAAAGCTTCATTTCGTCAGCCTGTGAGATGCCGACGTAAAACTCATCGATTGTCCGCTGTCGTTTTGCACTCATTTCCCCAGCAACTTCGTTACTGCTACCGACGTATTCGAGAGGCGTGTGTGAAGTCGTGTTGGCTTGGACATAGCCAATGTAGGCTGGGCAGCGCTTGAGTGCTTTGAATCTCGATCGTCCTTTATCGCTCAGTTCCGGAAGCTGTACGTCCCGTCAGGCTGCTTTGAATTCCTGTATACCTGGTCACAGTGCTTGCAAACGTGCCAAGTCCTGTTGTTTCCGCAATCGACACCAAGATTGGCAAACTCGAGGCGCTCGTCACTGGCGGGGTTGCCCATACTGCTCGTATTAAAGAGAGTGTTGCAGAGGATCTCGTGTCGTGTAGCAATACCAGTAAGTCGAGGATGCAACGCTGCCGAGCACTAAATCTTAACTGATTTCAACCTTAAGGCTACATTACAAAGTGTGCACATTTTGGCAGTGTTTGAATCTGGTCGGTACAAAAACCAGTTTTAAACCAGGTTGTAGTGGTTGAACTGGTTTTTGGACCTGGTTAAACCATAGTTTTTGAACAACCAGCAATAACCAACAACCAACAACCAGCCAACGCTTAGCGGCCGCCCCACGGGCGACAGAGACAACGCAGCCGAGCTTCTGGATCTCATGCGTTGTCTGGCCGAACGACTGGACAAATTTTAGTTGCTGCTGCGTTGAGCACCTGCTGAAGAGTCGCAGTCGAAGCTCACAAGAAGATTGAGGACAGCGAGGACACCGCGCGCGACGTCAGTGTGCCTGTGACACCACCCATGAACTTGAACCTGTTTGCCACAGGGCTCGGGCGCAAAGCACGGCTCTCTGGCGGGATCGCCGGAGACTCCGAACACGGCGACGCCGCGAGGTACAGCGGTGCTACCGCAGTATCCATGATACGGAATACCGGTGTCACACCTGAAGCGATAGTACTTGTACGATGCAGAATAGGCTGCTCAGCCGGCGATGGTTGCACCGCAGCAGCAGGACGCGCATCAGGCAGGATCCGGGAGGGTCCCAGCCATGAACCAGAACACCGTGGTCCATATATATTGTGCTATACGTTGGCCTTGGGTCTGGGTTTTCGTGAGTGGGACGGATGCTTTGAGGGCCAAGTCAACATCGCTCAGTCGGCGTGTGATTCCTCATAGTCTGAGGACGTCAAGGTCGCCTTTCTGGGACACTACTTGGCGGGTATTGCAGAAAGGTAATACCACAAGCTGGTCGATGACTGGTGGGGGGCAGCGGCCTACCCTACAGTACGTGATGAGAGAATGCTGCGTGCGTTCAAATTCGAGCATCACCCTATGAAACTATATACGCTGAGTAAAGGACGCCAAGCGGATATCTCCCAGCTTAACCATGTACATGATGGCTGCATTGTGGCGTCCGGAGAATAGAGCAGACTACTTTAGAGCTGATAACATCGTACGGTACGCTTCCTCGAACTTTCGAATTCTACCGATGGACAACGTGGACGGTACGAGAGCTGACTTCCTGTAATAGGCGGAGGAGCTCGCCCACTTCGCGCAAACGTGAGAGCTTGAGCCTATAAGGAACAGGAATTTCGGAAAAAGCATTCGTTGCTACCGTGGATGAGCAACGCAACAAGGAGACGCGACGGTGTCGCAAATGCAAACAATTGGGCATCTGCTAGCAGACTATCCAGATCGTGGTCGAAACCATGACGAAGGTCCGGACTTCACGCTTGCCTTGCGGGACAAGCCAACCGGTGGCAACAGCGAGTGGGTACTCGACAGTGGGTCGAGCAGGCATCTAGTGAGTAATGAGTCTTGGCTCGATGATTTTGAGTCAGTAAACGACGTGTGCGTTCAATCCAAACGAGAACAAATGCGCGTGACGAAGGGGGGCATTCTGAACTGCGGGTGTCTGCGTGCGGTGCTGAGAAGGTCCTCAAGTTAATCGAGGTGTACTATGCCACAGAAGCCGTGCACAGCTTGACCTCATACGGCAAATTGGACAAAAAAGGATTCACGCTGACGTATCGAGGCGGACAGCGCGTGGTAGCTGCCAAGGACGGAGGCACGGTTGCTTTCGATATTGGGCTGCGGCGAAACGTGCTGGTAGTTTGTGGTGAGGTTGAGAAGGCACTCGAGGCCGTATCGGATGCGATCATGACCGCATTGGACCGCAAGGCGGGTGTCTCGAGCGATGCGAACAGTGCAGCTCAAAAGGGCCCTCTGGTGGAGTTCCATAGAAGACTAGGCTATCTCAACTACGACGCTGCTAAGATTCTGCGCGGGATCCGAGATCCGGGATCGAGATCATAGAGCGGAAGCGCGTGAGCCGCCTTACTTCTCCGGTCCGATTCTTTATCGGACCGGAGAAGTAAGGCGGTTCACGCAGTTTAGGTTTTTCTATAAAAAACCTCGCATGTGTAATTAGTCAATGGCCATTCTGAGATGGGCACGATTGGTTAAAATGAGTTCATATGAAGATATGTATGCGAACGGATTGAGAGTAATTGACACGAAAATGGATACAATTGCTTTTAGTGATAAACCAAGAGATTTAACTCCGTTTGCGCTTTTTCTAGAATATTTTAATGTTTAATTCTGACTATTTGTTTTACGTCAAAGCGAAAAAAAAACACCCCTCCATAAACGGATAGTCCCAATGGTCAGGTATTGGCAAAATTAACGGAAAATTTATACATTAAAATATCGTGCTAGCGCTACGTAAATAGAGCTTTCAAACTAGATCAACCACGCTTACGTTGGAGCTGGACGACCGAATTTATCGCCGATTTAAAGAGCTGTTAAATCTTTTTTGGTCCAGACAAGTACATATGCACAAGGAAAGCAGAGTAAGAACTGACAGTCCACCAAGGACAGCGGTGCTCACTCGCCGATCGATTGAGTTGGTGGAGTAATCTGTTCGGATCTCAAGGGCCCTATGACCCCCAAGTAAAGACTCAACAACTACATGATCAACTTTGTTGACCACAAAAGCAACTACTGCAGAGAGTTCGTGGTTTGCACCAAGGACGCTGTCACGAAGCAATTTGAGCCTTTTTTGGTGTATTTCGAAAAACGCTTTGATTGCATGATACACGTTTTAAGAAGTACCAGAATGTGGATCTATTCTGCGAGCGCACTGGTGTGGCTAGGCAGAAGAGTGGGGCACGAAATCAAGCGAGCAATGGGAAAGCAGAAAGGATGCATCTCACGATCATGCACATGGCAAGGTGTAACGGGGTTACACGGTGTGGGACGTAGTACTCGGAGAAAAACTAACAAACTCTCAGTACGTAATACTCTCTAATACCCCATAAGTTGGAGAGCTAACAATGTCTATCAGTACGCTGGCGGAAAGCCACACGCTATGCATTTGATTAGGTTTAACTATGCAAGATTGTTAAACAGATACATTTACCCCTAGGCGGCTTGGCCGTATTGAGGGGTGCCGGTTTATGGCGGTAAGTACCCATAGACCGGTAAACAACACGATCCCGCGATGATTACGGTATGCTGATTACGCTATCGATGATTAGACGAGTAGGATGATTGGACGAGTGTTGGTGATTGGATGCACCAATTGATTGGATGACCCACGTAGTGAGGACAGTGTAAGCTCCGATAAATCAATCACTTCGGAATCTTCCTTCTTCCCCTCAAGTGTCTTCGCTCTGGTCTACTCCGCGAGTGGTGACTCTTCCCTTCGCTCCGTACAAGCCCCACGTTGCCTAAAACCCGTGACCTCTATCAGGCCGCAATAAAAGTAAATAAAACACTTCTGATTTTGAAGCAGAAGCGTTATTCCGCGCTGATAACGCTTGGGCCCTGGCTTTAAGTCGGTGCTTAAGCTTCTTGGGATAAGGAGCTTTGTTTTAAGGACGCTTTGAGTCGAACGTCTTCCTCTGACGCTAAAGCTACGACAGCCCCGCAGCACAAAGTGCATGATTTTGCGTGCGGGCCCCCATTGAGATTTTGGTGTGATGCAGTATAGTACTATATTGAACAGGTCACCATCGAGCTCGAATCCGGGGTCTTCATCCCCGATAAAGGTGTTGATCACGAAGCCGCCGCGGTTGGGTGAAATCGTGGTCTTCGGGTCCCTGTATACGGTGTACAAGGACCCGCGCAACAAGAACTTCACGCTTACGGCCCAAGAGAGCATGCTTATCGGCGTTGGTGAAGAGATCGAGGGCTACTGCGTGTACTTGCCTAAGGACAAGGTAGTCACCATGGCGCAAAACGTAACGACCATTGAAACGCTCGACAAGACGCAGAGCGAGCAGGTTCAGTGCTTGTACTCGCGCGAGGACTCGGCCGAGTCTGAGGAGGAGCACTTCAGCGTGGATGCGATGTCTGGTGTACCGCAAGTACGGGGGCTGCGAGCGGTCGCGAGAAGACCGCGAAGAGGCGCAGCAAAAAGGCCAAGAAGAAGCTGTGGTCGCGGGTGCGATCAGTAACGAGGTGGGTGGGCCGGGATACTGCTGGAGAAGCGGAGGTGCCCGCAGATCAGGAGGGGGTCGGACGCGACGTTATGACTAACGCTGTCGAAGTAGATCCGATGAGCTATAGAGAGGCCATGAGTAGTTGCATCGAAGAGAAGTGGCTCTAGGCTATGCCGAGAAGCTTGACCCGCTGCAGGCCAGGAAGATTGTGAGATTGCGTCAAGATGTGTGTTCACTACACTCAAAACGGGTGTACAAGACCAAGCGCGATGCAGAAGGGCTAGAGAGACTGAAAGCACGCTTGGTAGCGTGCGGTAATAAACTAGGGCTCGAGATAAACTACGGGATCACGCTCGCTGCCGCCATTGAGATTACGAGCGTAAAGCTAATCTTTGTACTGTCCAGAAAGGGCCGCGTGCCTGCGAAGCACGGATATGTGGCCATGCTTACACCAAGACCGACAAGGAGGTCGAACTGAAGCTCATTCCGCATGGAATGATCGTCACGGAGGATATCACGAAGGCGTTGAATATTACGAGCGTGAACGAGCTTGCACTGGAGCTCCACAAGGCGCTCTATGGTCTCAAACAGGCCGGCAGACGCTGTAAAAAACCACTTCACCAGGAACTGGTCGAGATCGGTCTCGTACAGAGCTTAGCGGAACTGTGTGTGTACTTCAGATCCTGGGACGGCGATTTGCTTGTGTTGGGCGTATACGTGAATGGCATCCTGGGCTCGGGTGTCGGCTGACGAGCTCTTCGATGATCTGGCGTCACGCTTCGGGAAGGATTTGGGGCGAGCGCACATATACCTGGGTATGCGCGTTAACTGCGACGACGAGTGTGGCAATGAGTGGACCAGGCAGTTATCACCACTGATTTGTCAGGGAGCATGGGGAGGACCTGGCTCATGGAATGAGAGGTCAATAGATGACGAGTGAAACAAGAGAGCGGTGAGCACAGTTGAGTTACTCTCCGTGACTGCGATATTCATTGATGCAGCGGTGAGCCGGGCATTGCATCCAGTATATCGCCTTGGAGTACGTCGCTGGTCTTTACCGCGGGACCTCTGCTGGCATCCGTGGGTGTATTGAAACACTTTGTAGATGTAGTCAATTCTTGCAGGTATTTGAAGATCACTGATGCTAAAAGATAGTGGAGCAAACCTGTTAGTATATGCTTCATAAAACTGGAAAAAAGGGGTTACGAGCTGTGTTTTCTCACGGTCCGAGCGTCTCGGGCTCTGATTAACAAATAGTTATCACAGCTATACTTCTCCAACTCGCCACTAAGCTCCGTCCACGACGAATTAACAAGCCTCTGCATTGGTGGGATCTTATTCACCACACTCACGCGAGAATTTTCCTAGGCGACGCGCTCTGGCGGCAACGACTCAGTCTCCGCCACGCTCCCGTCATCAGTGCCATATTTCTCCACGCTGAGCTCTCGTCGCCTACGCTTATCAGGTTTACTCGCCCGACCGGTCCTCTCTTTCTTCCTTTCCGCGTCTTTTAGTCTTTCTTGAGAGCTGCATCAAAAATGCAATCACCATTTAGTCATTCGTCGTACACATCTTCTTTTCTGTGGGCTACCTCTATCGTCTGTCCATACCAGCGTTTAAAGCAACGTGTGTGCGTTTACAAGAAACTTTGCAATTCAAAACAATAAACTCTCGCCAATCTCGTCCAAAAGCTCCTGCAGCGTATCGCTCGAGTCGCATGAATCCCGCGGAGGCTCGAAGTCGCCGTCTCCATCGTCATCTTTTTCCTCGTCTCCGAAAGATGAACCGGGGTCGGATATGACGTCCCGTTCGCCGTCATCATCTTAATCGTCGCCTCCGGGAGAAGAATCGAGCTTGAATTGGGAGGCAAATTCGTCTTGCAAAAATGCAGGTCAGAATAGCTCAAGTACCGTCAGTCATGCTTGGGGCGTCTGTTTCCGTGAATCGGTCCTGCTGCGTAGCGATATTCTGTCGAAGGGACGTCGGCGTATCAGTCGTCGGTGAGGAAACCCGCCCGAAAACGCCCGTGATGCAGTGTTTGACGCGTGGCGTGTGTTTTTCATGAGGCCCTTTAATCCAACGGCCAGTAATAATCGTACTTAACGTGTATTTACTGTACGTATCGGTTATTTTTAAAGAATTTAAAAATCGATGTGTAAGTTTTGCAACTCTTAAAATATATCGATCTCATTAAGGGTGCACAATTTTTAAGACGCCTCATTGGTACCTTTTTATGAAAATTCCTTATGGAGCTTGAACTTGAAGAAGCGTCGAATGACCTGGTGTTTCAAATTCACGAGTCCAGGAGAGACTTACATACCTAAATCCACATAGACAGTTCTCAGGATGATAGGTGCCTCCGCGTTAGACCTGGAGACGCTTAGCAAGGTACATTTGCATTTCATGCTTCTGCTTCCTCACCTCGTTCATCTACGTGAGAATTGGCTCCTTATACAGACTTTCTAACTCTACAATTACCTTTACTGAATAGGACCTGAGTAACATGATATGCTGCTATACCTGTTATTAAAAGAGGAGTCGTCCGCGGGTCATATCAGGTAGGAAAGATTTTACTGTAGCGACGTTTCTCCTTCTCGTAGTCTGAGCCAGCTGTTGAGCTTCTCGCTTCTCGTTTTTCAGAGTGGCAAATATAGAGCAAGACGAGCAAGACCATCACGTGCACTTCGACAAAGTGTGTATGGAAGAAATAGTCGAGGCGTGCGCGGTAGTGGTAAGAAATAAGGAGTAAACGATAGAAAGGTTTTGCTGAACAGGATGTTGCAATTTAAGACACTAGAACATGCGCGCAAAGGGCAGTGAACTCGCTCCTCTCGGTTAGATCCAACTTCATTTTTCGTCCCTAGCTCGATAGTGCGCTCGATTCACGATTCATTTACCAATCTTCCTGCCGTACTTCTTCGTGAACTCCCCGAAGTTCTTGAATGCAGATCTCTCCTCTTGCTCGAGCTCGTCGCCCTTGTTCACACGACGCAACGACCTTCCGTCGATATTAGTGGATGCCACGTTCGCTAGCGTGGCTGGTTAGAATCCTTTGTCGTCGGGAGAGCACAACAGCTAGCGTGTAGAATGGCTGCGATCACCATTGGGAGAATAAAGGAGAGGCCATGTTGCTTGTTTAGAGATAGTCGGAGGGGGGCTTTGTGGGCTACCGGGAAAATTGAAGATTGACAAAGGCGGCTTCGTTAACTTGGACTGAACATGATTCACTTCACAGCACATCCGAAAGCAACTGTCTTTAGGAAAAACATGCGCTCCACATTTGGTCGTATTTTACGACTGCTAGCAGATTTGTAGCGCTCATATGGTACATGTACAGTATAAACATAGAAATGAAGGTTCTAGACCAATGTTATTATTAATATTAGTTTTGCCTTACGTAGGGGCTCATGTAAGGTAAGCTATTTTCGTACACCTATTTTATATAAAATAGTATCTTAACTCTCTCGCGTTGAGTGTTACCACGACGCATTGGCGAAACAAGCTTATAGTCTTTATGTATTAAAACTGAGGTAAGGGTGTAAACATCCAATTGTTCGCATTTTGGTGCAGTACAGCAACTCTGGGACGACATTTTATCGTAATTCAAAAGAGCTTTACCATCTTTAAGTCGCTGCCGAATTCAAGCTACATGTATTATTGCTGTACTGTACTGTCTCTCGCTCTGGAGGTGTTTGGACTTCAGATACATGTCCTGTCATCGTTGAGAAGCAATCCGTATCGGTGATCATTGATGACGGTATTATCCCGCATGGACAAACGTTGCACCAAAATTAAGATTTGTTCCCGTTACAAAACTTTTGTACATGTAACGGGAACAAATCTTAATTTTGGTGCAAAGTCTCTCCATATGGGTTTCGGGTTCTGAGTACTTAGTGAGTACGAATCTGGTCCGTTTTTGCAAATTCGAATTTGCAAAAACGGACCACAGATTCGGAAGGACTCTTCCCGGCGAGGGATTTCCATAATCCAGTACGGTACTGCACCCCGTTTTAGCGCCCTTGAACCTTTGATAAACTTCAGGATGTGATGATCCTAAATCCAAATTGTTTGTATGCTAACACTGGATTTATTTGTAAATCCTTCAGGGTCCATCCCCCGCGGAACGGGGTGCAGTATTGTACTAGTGTACTGGATACTGAAAATCGGTGAGTTTATTTAGAATTTGGATTAGAAAAACAGTACAGCCCGGTAAGTTCGCGCCACGTAAAAATCCAGTACACTGTTCAAGTACGCACACCTGACAGCAAATATTGCAGCATCTTATGAACGAAGTATTTTAATTATATGCTAGCAATACAAGTAATGAGATGAAGCATGTGTCCAGTATCCAACTAAAAGTGTCCTGATAAGAAACTTCACCAATTTTTAAAGTAGGCAAAGAATGATACTTGGGCACAGTCTTAAATGCGATTATGTCCTGGAAAAAAATCTTACTATTATAAAATTTCTATGGTAACAAGTAGTTTTGCCATTACAATTTTGAATTAACTTGCACCACAACCTGTGGGTTTCATGGCTGTTGGTTATTGTTGGTTATTCTACTGTTATTTGTGAGCTTTGGGATGCGCCTCTCTCCCCCTGTCGTGTCATTTTGGGAATGACGTCTCCAACAGCACATTGTCCATCAAATGCCCATTCTCCTCCAGAACCAACTGCCGACGCACGTATCGATGAGACTGATGCTGCAGAACGTTCTGCTCAAGCTAGTAGCAGCATCTGTAGCAAATCAGACAAGTTTGGGAAAGGAACTTCAATCAAAAGGCAGACGGATATTTCTACAAGCTCAAGACGAGCAAAAACCTACCTGCGCGCCCTCCCAGTACACCGACGGACAGAATGCAACTGCCATTAAAATTCAACGTAAAACGGGCGCAGGTCATAGCTGCCACTTGCAAATCTACCAAATAAGCCAATCAAAACAGTTAAAACGCCACATTGTACAGCTGAACTGCAGTGGTTATTCTGCACCAGTCACTTGGTAAAATGGAGGCGGTACGTGTAGCTGAAACCACCTCGGAGTTCGAGTCCACACCGGTCGGAGCCCCCACCTGAGCCTCCGTCACCACCAGAAATCGTGGCGATTGCAGACCTACTTGACGAGGTATACGCGGAGCCTAAACAGCGTCGGATGCATTATACAATGAAGAAGAAACGACATGCTCTTATAGCAACACAGGGTTTAAGTCAGCGCGAGGCTGCCACGT
>NW_003303635.1:68241-71283 GCF_000142945.1 Phytophthora infestans T30-4
TATGCTGCAAGCGAAGGTTTTTAACTGTGACGAAACTGGGATTTACTTCGACGCACGCCGGGCAAGATACTATCCGAGAGAGGTCAGTCTCAGCTATTACAGCTCAACAGAAGCATTCCGCTCGATTGACGGCTGTATGCACTATCCGCGCGGATGGCGTGAAGCTTCCACTGCTCTTCATTTTGCGTGGAGAGCAAAACGGCATTATCGAGAGAGAAGAGCTGCCTACATACCCCGACGGTACATATTTATTCTATCTTATTATTTATGTTTGCTATTTACTAACTGACGGGGGTTACGGTAATGGTTTTTAGGACATATGTATACTGTTCAGACTAAAGCGTGGATGGATGCCCGCGTATGGAATTTTACCTACGCTCACTACTGCAGCAGCACGTTACACGCTCTTCTCTACTACTCGTAGATAACTTAGAGTGCCATGTCTCGGGTGAGTCCAAGGCAATCGTGTCAGACGAGCTTATGTCTGTGCTCCAGCCACTACCTAAGAATGCAACCTCGGTTTGCCAGCCCTTAGATGTTGGTATCATGGGGCCTTTGAAAGCAAAGCTCAAGGCTCTGTGGTTGTTCGAGAATGCTACAGCAAAGACTGCTAAGGAAAAACGCCTAGCTACGATAAAGCGTGCCATAACAGCTTGGGAATCCATTGAGTCAGCCACCGTCACGAGTGCCTTTAACAAAGCACTTAAAAGCAACTTTTAGTGCTAAATACAACTGCCTCCCTAACTTTGCCAAAAACTCTTGGTAATTCGTTACTGTAAAAAAAAGTGCTGTAGTCATCTGACCGCTTTTGTACCAGTGGGAAAGTGGCAGTTGCATTCTGTCCGTCGGTGTAGCGAAGAGGCTTGGACAACAAGTTGTTGTTCGTTGTTGAACAACGGCGATTGGTCAGAGGGGGTCTAATCTGTTTGACAATTGTCGAGCTCGACGCGGAAGGAGCGAAGAGCTTTTTAATGTAGAACGCCTCTACGCCAAGCGCTAGGTTCATAATTTAGAGTTTTATCTGGTGCAATGGGTTGGTTATTGCTAATTAACATGGGAGCCCGCCAAAAACCTTCCGAGGAAGCTCAAAGTCGACTTTGAGTTAGAGACCATCGACTTCGTGCCAACCAACGAGGAAGACGGAGCTAAAGATTACCTACACGAGCGTAGCGAATCAGGAGAAACTAGCTTAAGTTCGTAAAACTTAAAGCACGAACTTAAGATGTACTGGAAACAGTACAGCTAACAGGCACCTTCTTTTCTAAAAAAAAAAGCAGTACACTATATACTTGGTTATGGAACTTCCTCTCCTGGTACCCACCATCTGTTGCAGAATTCTTTGCAATTGAGGTACGACGTCACAAGCTCTTCTACTACCTCCGTTCTGAAAAAGATAACCATTTCAAATTACATTACAGCCTACCCAAAAAAATACCCCCTCTATGCCGATCACTTTTTGGATTTCGAATCTCCCGCGCTTCCCCGACCAGACTGGCTCCCGCGCCCAGCTTTCATTTTGAAAGCTGGCACCTGGGGGAGATCACAGACAGTGAGCGCCAGGCCGTTCGGGAGACCTTTACTGCTTCGCAGCGTAGGAGGAGGGCTCAAGCATGGAGAGATCGTTTGGGCTGCAGCGTACTTCCGTGTGGGCCGCCAAGTTGACGAACATATTTGGAGGCGTGGAATCAATTCGATGGGAGATCGAGTAGCAGCCGTGGTCAAGTCAAGGAAGAGCGCATGTGGTAGGAAGAAGGTGGATCGAGCTGCGCTGGGCGAGAGAATCGTTGCAGCTCCTGTCAATGAGCGCGAAAACCAGCGTCTGCTTCAGCGCGCGTCCAACATGAGCTGCTACCTGGTTCAGCAGCTGATCAAGGAAGGCTACATACTGACCCGTCCACTACTTACACGCACGCACAAGTTGGCGCGCCTCCGGCACAAGGACAAGCAAGTACGAGCTGGCACTCTCCCTACGTCACTGCCTTGTGACGCTATCTCACTTGCCAATGCTAACGCGTACATGCTGCTTCTTGCAGCGAGCAGCACCCCACCGCCTACCGCTGAAGTTCCAGAAGCCCCACTGAGCGCCCCTTCAGAATGTGGCGATGTAGTTGCCGTCTTGGATCCGTTTTTGTATCTGTAGTTGCACGGCGGAGCATGAACGCCTGTGCCTTGCTTAGTTTCTCACTGTCAGCTCTCGGTCATAAAGCTAGCTAGCCACTCACAAATTAATAAACGCTCAAATGAACGAGGCGGAGCACTGCGCAAAAAAATCAAATGGTTATCTTTTTCCGAGCGGAGGTAGTACATGTATTGGCTTAAACGTGGGGATTCCCTATCATTTTGGATAGATTACGATCTATCATAAAACGCAGATCGTGCACTTTATCATCATTGTTAAAACAATACATCTGGGTTTTTTCAAGGCACTCGTTATCTAGCCCGACTGGGTGTGAAAGAGTCAGGCTACATTGCCCGATCCAACCCGACGGATGCCCGACTGACCCCGACTAGATAAAGGTTCAGTTGTGCAATCACAGGAAACGCACTCCAAGTATACGTGTCCAGCGCGTATACACGGATATTAAGACTCTGAATCTGACGAAGAGGGCAAAGCATTCAATGTACTCCGCTCACAGCGGATCCAACTTAGCACTCAAAAACGTTTTTCTAAAGTAAAACGATTGCTAACTTGTTAGGCTTACGCGCACATGCAGAGGTATCGATAGCGCAACTACTGTAGTTCCTTTCTGTTCAGGTAGCTAAGTCCGTCGGCCCCAGCAAACACTTTAAACGCCAGCAAGACATTCACTTTACCTGGGCATTGCACCCTTTCATCCTAGACTCCTGCCGGGGTCTCTTGCTCGTGGCCTGGGACTTAAATTTCCCGGAATAGGTGCAAACAAAGGTCTTTGCGTATTGCACCCACTCGTCAGGAAGTTTTTCCGCCTTTGACTTGGTGCGGTCGATCCGTGCGTTGCGCTCTGCCACAGTGGTATTTGTCCTCACCCTGAAAATCTACAGATAAATTCATAGTGCATGTCA
>NW_003303635.1:72032-83381 GCF_000142945.1 Phytophthora infestans T30-4
TTGCCCGACGGACAAGTGCTGTGCTTTCCAGCCAGTTCCGACAATTTCGTCTTCTTGTCCTCGGCAGCGTCGATCTCCTTAAACAATTTATCAGCCTCGTCCTCAGATTTCACCAGGATATGGAACGCGCGGGCACGAGGACCGCCCTTGCTCCCACGGGCACCATACGCCATGATAAAGATGAGGATAATGGGGCCAAGGAAAGGCATAATCTTTAGCAGCGCCTGCTTGAGATCGCGGTACTTGTCTGGCTCCTCCGTGCCATCCAGACGACGGGAGATCAGCACGAGATGCCAGCCGAACTGGGTCTTGACCTTGTGCACGACGCCGATCTCGCCCTCAAACGCAACCTTGTCGAATTCAGGCACCATCTGGCCGCGGTCGAACGTACCCAAGTCACCGCCCTTGCGGCTGGATGGACATTTGCTGTGCTCCTTGGCGAGCTGTGCGAACTTAAGGAAGAGGTTGGAGGCTTCTCCCAGCTGCACACTCAGGTCGTCGGCCTCAGCCTCCGTGTCTACGAGGATATGGCTAGCATGCGCCTGGATGGCGACGGGGGCGGCGTCTTGGCCTGCGACGGAGGCGATGCAGCACAGCAGCACCGTCGCAAGAAGCGCTAGGACTTTAGGCGCCATGGCAAATGATCGATAAGTGCTTCGCTCGGTCGATTTGCTAGTGACGTTGAGCTATGGAACTTTTGTCCCCTGATTGATACGTGGCGAGAAGATGCGATTCATGATTGGATGATATTCGAATTTATAACAAGTTGGGATTCGTGAAAATTTGAAATTGAACAAAATGCGAATTTCACCGTCGCTGTTTGCCGGATTGAAATCATGGGTCCGTTAATAAACGTTTGAATTGCGCAGTTCAAAGGCTGAAACGCCGATAAGTTTATAGGCGCAACAGCAGCTTTGAGCATTTAACTTACTTACAATCAGTGAAAATGATGAAGTCATTCCCTGGGCGCCACACCACATCATCTTGATCTCACGGGGCCCGCAGGAGTCGAATGTCTCTTGCTTGAGCTCACGCGAACCTGTGTCCCTGAGTTAAATGTTGTCGAAATTTATCGGATTAGACTGAGACCCAATTTGTATTAGCTTCATGGACGCGAACGTTGATCATGCTAGCGGCATTGCTTCTGAAAGTTTGTAGTTCTCTGCGCTAGCCGAATACCATGTACACGACATCGCATAAGTTAATGTTCCTTGCTCTGGGTCGTAATGCCAGCGGAGTAGAAGCTGATTAAAAGTTCGGAGGAATTTACGTGGTACCAAACGAGCCACAAACCGTAATACAACGGCGGTAGCTTGGTACACGTGCTCGCCGTAGAACAAATATCCTGTGAGTAGTATCGCCTCCACTGTCGAGCACCGTTTATCCCTGTAAGTGACATAAGCAAAGTCATTGCAGTCCTTGAAGAGCCTCGTGAACGGTACACCGAGACAATTCTCCTCAAACGTCGTCATTATCTGAATTTTCATTCCTTCTGGTGTACTCACGGCACTGTTGACACGGTATTTACTTGCTCCTCGACGCTTTTGGCACAGCTTAGTCACTAAAGTGATACAATTCGTCAGTAAGCCCAGAGCTAGAGCAGCAGCAGTGATGACAAACCCCAAGTTCACGATAAAGACGTAGCACGAATCCTTCAAACCGCAATATTTCGCTCCTCGTGCTGACGTTAGTCGCAATAAGTCACCATTTGGGTCGCCAATAAATGATAGCGAGGTGTATCTGAAGAACGATAATACACCAGCCACGCAGCCAGTTGCCGTGAGAATTACCACTTCCCACAGTAATCGAAAGTCTCGGTCGAGCGCCTGCTCTCCAGCTCGAGCCTTGATGACATTAATGAACGAGTAAGAGAAGGCGAAAAAACTTAGCGCGAGGTTCATAATGGAGGCACTAGACAGCGTTCCGGTTGATAGTCCGAGGTAGTACATGTCCGAGTTGAACGCGAAGTGATACATGACTTGAGCGAGATAGGCAGCTTGCATACGCCCGTTCTGGCAGCGATACGCCCAAATCTGAGATAGCAACACAGAGCGCTTGGAGGACATTACCTGGTAGAGACTAACGATGCCCATGAGCAGGATCTGAGCGACGATAGCACCTGGTAACATACTCAAGGCTACGGTGTCAGCATATCGACTGCGGAACACGCTGATGATTTGAATTACTCGCGTTGGATCCGCAGCAGCGAGGGAGTTTGTGTACGTACTCCCACACTGTGTTGTACATGTTGTGAACGCAAACGTCACCAGTTGAACACACTGGCAAATCATCGGGAGATTGTAACGTCAGTCCATACGAACGCCAGTGATCGATTAGCGTACATCCATCCTCGACGTAGACCCCAGTAGTATTCACTACACGAACTCGACAACCAGAGAAGAACGAACGCAGTAGAGGCTGAATCCGTGAATCGTTGGTACTGTCTTGATGTAACGCGAAACGGTAGGTAGACTACTACTCTCAATCTCGTAAGGAAACTCAAGTCGATCAGGGACAACCGCTAATAAGTCTTCTCCGTTAGTTGCATAGGCTAATTTAAGGCCTACAATCCCCTGGTTTGGGATATCAGGACGACAGTCTGCATAATCCGGATACGTGTTGAAGTCAGCAACAGAGATAGATGAATAATCTGCACTGTTTTTGCTCGTCTGAAACCTGTGAAGACGCAAAACAACACCGAGATTCCAACGCGATTCACACTTTTCTTTTTGCTCCACAGCCACTTCTAGCGCACGCTTCATCTGTGGAGCCAATGCCAAATTCAGTGTGTTAACCACGCTTAGTATCCCTCAGGTGTGCTACCAATCGCAACGTTAGGAGTCCCCCAGTCGTTCACAGCTCCAATTGCGACAGAACATACCGCCCCATCATGATCCAGTTTATCTGCGAGTGTTATCTCTTCAGAGGTTAGTTTGCTGTAGTCTCCTGCTGCCGCATCAAGGTTGGCCACTACTTGAGAGTTCTCGTAAACCGGCATACTGATAATTGCGTCACTACCGAAAGCGCCAAGCTGGATTAATACTTTACGGCAGGAAGAGAGACAAGTGTGGCAGCCTCCACGCATGATTGGGTCCAGTTGGCTATAGGCAAAGTAACTGTGTTTGGCATCAATGAAAAATGTGGCGCTGGTGAAGTACCCGGTAGTGATACAGACAATGGCTACCACCAACGGAGCGATCACGCATCGTCCAGTGACTCCACACACGGCTAGTAATACCGAAGGATGAAGGGTCGATCTCCAGTTGCGAGTGCTCTTCTGATGCTCTTGCTCGGCATAGTACTGAGCGCCCCAGCTAGTAGTCCGAGTTCGTTCGTCCATCGCCACCATGTGAGAAGGAGATCGATCAGACGGACGGAGATTGTGGCGACCAACGCGTAGACGTCAACTTATTTTTAGCAGATTGAGCATTCTAAACTATACTAGGTATTGATTGTAATGATATTTACTTTAGTGGTCTTTAGCATAATGTTTATAATGACGGCCTTTGTGATGGGAATCAGATCACATTTATATTTCATGCTATGATTGGGCAGATGTTATGGGTACGGAATCAGCTATTCATGTTAGCGCTTTTGCAATCGATTCAAAGTCGATTGTAAAGCGTCCCGCAAGATAATTCCTCCGCTCTTTTAGGTATTGTCGTGTAAAGGTTTGACATCATTGTTGAGAAGGCAGCATCAAACACCTTGTCGGCAGTGGGGATTTGAAGGTCGGAGATTCTAGTCACTTCAGCTGGTAGTGCGGTGGTTTCCTTCGCAAGCTGCTCCAGGTACTCCATCACAATACTAACGCGTGAGTGTCTCATTCGATGAGCTGCACTAACATCATGCTGCTTACTTAGCTGTCTGTATGGACGAATCTTGGCGCCACGATCACCAAAAAACCAGAGGTTCCACATAGTTTTTACATTCGCTCGTGCTGAAACCTCCCAGCCTATTGGAACAGCATAATCAAGCTTACCATCATCCCACGGCCATGAACGCCATTCTGATTGCTGCTCCCTCGCAATACTCTTGCTGGTAGTAGCAGACTTACCCAATTGCAGATCGCTGATAAGGTTGCGAAACTCTGTAGCCATTGTGGACCGTAAATCGCTCATCCGGGTATCCAGATCGCGCAGCGAAATTGGAGCAACCCCATTAACCACAAAATGCTGCCGCATTTCCGTAACACCTTGAACGGCAACTTGATTTGGTAGTTTTACGACTATTTCAGACTTAATGCTCTCGAATTTTTTATGAAGGGTGGCGACCTCATCTCTTTGCTCGTTCACTTGCTTTCCTACCGCGAGATGTGCGGGAATTCCGGTTGCCTTTAGGCCACACACCGGTGACGTCCCAATTGCAAGAATCGTCACACCACGCTGATCGTCGAGAAGGGAATTTGCGGAAAATACTCGTGCTTTAAATATCGGATGCGACGACGATAGCGTGACTCGAAGATAATGTTCGTGGTGGATGAGTGACGCTATCAAATATGGAAAAGCCGACTGTAAACCGCGTGGATAGCTACTGTAGCCACTCATAACTTCATTTCGGTAATCGATCGTCATTTTTGAAATCATTTCGGGAGGGAAATGTGGAGGCAATACCCCAAAGCACTCTGAATCGAATGGCAGTCCTGCTATCATTCTACAACATAGTTGATCAGCTCCCTCTCCAAAATGAATGTATCTGTCTTTCAGATTTCCCACACTTTGGCCCATACACAAGTAGACCGAGACGGGGGTTGGCCCACTTACTTGTCCAAGCGCATACGAGCTACTGCCTTTGCGCAGACTGTGGGTGCCGATGTCCTCCGGTATGCAGCCCAGTATACACAATTCTGTCTCGCTGAAAAACTTGATTACGCGACGTAACAAGCGGCCAAAGCGATCCTTTGAGTCACTTCCCAGGAAAAGCTGTTGTTTGCCTCCCTTACCGCGTTCAGGACAGCAAAATAGTAGTACAGCGAGCGCGAGAACAGGGCATTGCGATGGGGTGTAGGGGTTGGAATAAACATGCTTGCCAAACCTCTCGGCTCCAGTTTGATCTCCTTTATGACCTTGCTCCTCAACAATTAGACAATCCGCAGACCACTCTATATGTTGCAACATGATTGTATCAATCGAATCCGCCCGGCTCATTAAATTCCACATGAGAACAAAAAAACTCTAGCTAAATAACACCGTCGACCAGGCTTGACCTTTCTTTACAGGCTCAAGTTTCATTAGTTTCAGAGCCAGGAGTTCAAATCCGAAACCTTTTAGTTGACGTTTCCCTTCATTGATTTTCATCAGACCCCGCTCTGTAGATCATTTATGACCTTCTGGTAGCCCTCGAGAACCCGGCGAAGCTCTGTGTCAATTAGGGGGTCCAACTCAATAAGTTGTGCGCGATAGACGTCAACAAGAGCACTGCGATAGCCCCAAATACACGACGCCGAAAGGGGAAGACTTGACGCATCTTGTGCGCCCATGTTATCGCGGTCACACATGTGAGGAGGACTACAGATATGCCCAAAAAATCCAGAATAGCCTCTTTAGGGAGCGGAATGAGCATCTTCTTCGTGATACTGTCGATTGTCTGCGGGAAGTGCAAGGCCAGCCATGCAGTCATGGCGTTCACCTTCGACTGATATGTACGTTTGGTGCTTATCTTCGTCCTCTTTGACTGGAGCGACTGAGCCACTGAAGCTGAGTACTCAGCGTCTCGCTTTTGCCTGCGCGCCATTTTGCTCTTTTGTTTGTGAAAGGTTGCAATAATGTGTGATGACGTCGTTATCACAAATGCCGTTAATCTGGCATATTAAGCTCGCACCATAGTGAAATCATATATATTTCATTAGGTTCGCAGGCAACTATGATCGTCTCCACAAATGCAGCATATGTTAACGTTAGTTTCGCGAAAGCATTCGGGCTCTCCAGTCAATTTTAATGAAGTTTTTTTAGCTGAATTTTAAATCTGATCTAGGGTTTTAATTGGACTAACCAGAAAAAAAAAACAGGTTTCACTCGACAAGAGTGGTACTGAATCTTAATTGACAAACTTTAGTTTTAAAAGAGGATGGTGATAGAGTTTACTGAATGCGAAATTAAGACAGCAGCTCCGGATTTTCCTATCGTACGGAAGTTCTGACACTGAAATAACGACCGCACAGTGCTGTGCGCCTGGATACTCGCTGAAGGTGAGCTGGTCTACGTGGTCTCTAACACGGCAACTGTGAGTTGGCCTACCTGCTCGCGTATAAACGCTCAGAATAGTACCATGCATAGTTAACTCCTCGAAACCAGGTGCTGAATCAGGGCCTTAGGCCCTGGTTCAAGTGCTCTATGCCGAATAATTTAAGCAAGTTGATTGGCTCATAATTACGGCGCTCCTGCATATGTTTTGCTTCCGGATGCAGTTTTTCAGAACACCAACCAGAGGTGTTCTAGCGAGAGAACAATTGTGCTACGAAAAATAAAGGCAGTTCTTGCCCTACAAAACTGGTCGCTTGGATTCCAGCTCGAAAGGCCGGGAAGCTTGCACCTGTGCAGTGCGCTCGGCAGCGACAGCAGTCGCGCGGCATATGGGCGACAGCACCTAGGCTCACGCAGTGATTGGTGCATAATGCAATCATTCACGTGAGTTCTTTGCATTTTGCACGAAGAGGATCATGCGCTTACGCAAATGAATAGAAACGCGTATCCACAGATCCTCAAAGCTTTCATTGTGTGGATTAAATGGCTTAAACTCTCTAGGCAGCGTTTTCAGCAAAGCTGGCCTAACTTGCGCTCTCTTCCTTTCGTAGAAAGGGCTAAAAATCGAGGCGTGAGCTAAATGCTCGGTAGATTCCGTTTACGACAACAGGTCTTCCACAACATGTATCAGGCGCTGGAGCTCGGCTATTAATAGTCGGACCTTCTTAACTCGGGTTGCCATGTCGTTCTTCAACAACAAGCGTAATGCTGGATTCCCTCCACACCAGTGATGGCATATCATTGGACGCGGGGGTGCCAAGATTTCAAACGACACCACCGGAGCGACAGCCTGCCACTCCCTAGCAGTGCTTTCACTCCCATGTAGTTTTTATATAGTTTTTAATTTATTATCTAGGTCTGTTACACTACTAAAATGAATTGAAGCCGGCGTAACTTCATGGCCGTGGCTGCAAATATGTCATTGTACTGGCATTATCTTCCCCCAGAAGCGCTTGAAAAGAAAAACCGGGTGGATCTACAGTGTTTGCTCGGTCGTTTCTCTCGAACTACGACGGCTTTCTGCCTGAGCCGTTTCCAGCAGTATATGGCCTTTGCTGGTTGGATAATTCGCGCCTGGGGTTCAAGTTTGCTGGCTCGAGAATCCGACATTGTACGCGTGTGTCATTTGAAAGAATCCATCAATGTATATCGAAGTGCTCGGGTAAGATCTTCTTCAGCTGACCATTTGACTCTTAAATGTCCACTAATTCATGAATGCATGGTCTGCCATGTGTCGCCGAAATACGCCTGAACATTGGGTTCGTTCGCCTCCAGTAGTGACAAGCTTGCGAGCTTCTGTCCACAGTTTGTCCGTCTCTGTGAGGGCATGCGACGAGATCAACCGAACTACTGCTGAATAATGACGCGATCTGTGCGGTGATATTGCTGCATCTTGTGAAGATTAGTAGCTGATCGTCTTTGCAGCAGCGCTCCACCATGGTAGAAGTTTCACAAACACGGTTAGAAGATATCCTTTTGACGTTTCGAGCCATCGTTTTATCTTGGCATGTGTTAATTCTATCGTCGACGTGTCGTGGCATCCAAAGTGCGTGTACCGGTCTGTCCACCATTTGACAATCCGTGTTTTGTTCTTTCACCACGTTTGCTCCAGATAGTTTGCCGTAACGATACTAAGCGCACGAAGTGCAGCACGATGTTCATCGGATTCGGTTTTAGTTTCCGAAGCAACGGCCTCATAATACTTTGCCATAAAGACATCGGTCTTTACTAAATTCTGTTGCATATCTCCATTTGGTCCTGGTTGCGAAAGTCGTACAGTTCCAAAATCGTCTTGGAAACGTGCGAGAGCATTGCGATTGACATGCCAGCGGCACGAAAGCTTCGGTAAACCAGGAAATACAGCATCACTTGCATTCATGCACGCAAGATCTCGATCCGTTGCAAGAAGGTAACCGGACAGAGTTTTCTACAAGCAGAGCTTTAGCTGAGCAAATGCACACGTGTAACTGGTCTCAGCTTCCCCTGGTAACCAACCCTGAGCGAGAGGGAGCATCTTATTAATCCCGGTGAAGTTTTATGGTGTCTGAATGGGCCCACAACAGGTACGTAAGACGTCGTGAATCTTGGTCAGCTTCATACTTGAAGTGGAAGCCATGCTCTGTCAGCTTTCAAAAAGGAGCTTCCATTGCTGTGTCAGTTACCAGCAGCTCCCTTCGACTAGCATTATTTACAATAGCAATGTCTTTGGGAATGAGAAGTGATCTAGTGTTTGCCAGTAAGAGAGTGGCGTACACTTTCGAGACGGGAACCCCTGCTGCCGTTTGGAAAAATATTAAATCGTTCACTGTCGACACATCTGGTGCTGTGTTCTGCTGTGAGCTGCGTCGTATGTGTGCGACATGTACTCGAACGTCTAAAGAAGGTCTATGATTATGTTTTTCACTTCCATCACGTGTGTGTACAACTTTCCATAGATCTTCAGTATTGTTCTCGTCGAATGCTACTATCGTTACGCATTGGGCATCCCATGCGTTTTGACCCGCGCATCGTTCTAACACGATCCTCTTCTCAAAGGTGACGAGTATTATTTGGTTTATCACTTCTAGCACAAGCCAATAGTCTGGTTCGGATGGCACCATTCTTGTTTCTCTCCATCTCTGTCAAAATACATTGAAGTGCCTTGACATAGTCCACCTTTGAATCACGTCCTCAGCTGCAGGTATACACCTTCAGTGGGAGGGTCAATGTTATATGCTTGAATTGCCGAAGGCTGAGTAGAGCTACTAAAAACGTCTTGAATGATGAGAGCTCTGTCTGCAATCTGCATGTTGGTATGCGTCGATGGCGTAAGAGTGGGTAGTGTTTGTAGGTTGTCTTGATTGTAGTTATGACAGTGCTAGCTGAGGAAATTCGTCTAGGAATATAATTTTGTTACTAAGATAGCGAAGACCTTCTCATACATCTTGATAAGATGATCAAGCCATCTGTCCATGTGTTTTTCCTATGTATACTTGGTTGCTGTCAGCTTGGGCGCTGCTTAGTTTCTCCCCTCTGTGATGACTGTAAATGTTTTCAGAATGACATTGACTAGGCCGTCGCTCGCTCAATCCTGGGACTTGTCGACCAAGACGAAATACGTGACTCTAGTACCAACATTAGCGATGTTTCTGCAGCTACACCACAGATCGAGCTTTAGTTATAGGGAAATAGATTTCACCGAGTCTTTGAAGGCTTTCGGTGTCCGGTTGGAATGCTCCTATAGCAACGTGAGCTCTTAAACAATTGTGAAGCGTCATTTTGTTAGAGTGCAGCAAAATTTGTGAAGCGTATTTTAGTTAGACTGCCGCAAAAGCTAACACAAGCTCCTACCACTGGGCCTCCGTTGGCCCTCAGTCATGCTCTGCCAGTTGCGTTTTCCTCAAACAACTCGCAGCTCTTTGCGCGTGCTTCTCCTCCACTTCCGCCTCGACTTCGTGCGTACAAGACCGCTGGCACGCGCTCCTGCTGCGCCGTTCGCCTAAAGTCACGTGTCATTGCACTGGCGCGACCAACAAGGGTGACACTTGGTGCTGGGTCCACACCAAATGATCTTGAAGTGGTGCTTTCGTGAGTGCAGCATGCCATTAGCTGACGGAGCAGAAAGCCCATTTTCATCCTTACACGCAGCGTGTAATCGCGTTTGAGGGACGCATTGAACGTTTCAACAGGATTATTCGTCACAGCAAATGCTGGAGGAGTATGGAAGACCTGCCACCTCCAAAATCGACCCGTCAACCATTGGCGCTTGAAATATTCCGTGAAGCTCTCAAGACCCGGAATCAGCGCCCAGTCGTTCAACATTCGTGTCTTGACTTCTTCATACTCCAACTCACTGGCGGCAAAGTGCAGGTCATGAACACCTCTAGCCACTACAGGGTAGAGAGAATAATGGAGCCTCCTCGTCTTCTCATGCACTTTTGCAGCTACATGGTAAAAGCACATGAGTACTTTAACTTCGCTACCAGCTCCGAGTACACGAGCGACGGCATTGTATTGAGCGTCGTCGGCGTCGCCCATCGCAAATCGCACAGCTAGTTGTTTACCGGTCACTTGAGAGTAGACCTTCCGAAGGGACATTAGCGCCTCAGAAAGATGTATTTCTTTCCTTTGCGAAGACACAAAAATTGCCGTGAGATGAAACTTTCGCCAACAGTCTGTGATGCCTACGCCAAACACAGGGTAGTCAACGTGGTTCAATTTGAGCGTTGCGTCCATGTGCAGGACGAACGTCGCAGGATCTCGATCTGCCTGGCGCAGTAGCTTCTTCGATGACACCCCCAACAAAAACGGGTTTGCATCAGCTCCCGACCCAACGTGCGGTCTTCCCTTTTCTTTCGTTCTCCACACAAATGAAAATGCATCGAAATCTTGCTCCTGGCCTGTGAAGGCTGTTTCGCGAACCATACGCCTCACGTCGTCGAGGTAGTCGTTGGCACCAACGGTTTTAGCAAGGTAGTTGTAGACGAAACGTTGCACGACCTTTAAAGGCGGCAACGTATCGGGGCCAAGCTTAAACTTTCGCATTAATCCGGTACGGATCCGCGCTGGCTTAAGCCCTTGATCCGCCATTTCATGGGCAAAACTCTGCATTGCTCGCGTAATGCGGGGTGGCCGAGGCGACCGGCGAGTACTTACGTGCGAGTCTACCTTGAAGAGATCAAGGAGATCTTCTTGCTCGCACTTTAGCAGCTTTCCGCGCCACTCGCATCCAGCGTACGGCATTGTAGCCTTACACTCGTTGCACGTGCAGCGTAACAGGCGCTTTCTCATGTTGTGGGGCGCAGCGTTGGTGCAGACAGTGCATGGAACATGGTCGCCCTTTACAATTTTGCAGCTTTTAAATGACCCCAGAAGTAGATCGATGTCTTCCTGGTTCAGGCCGACAGCAAGTTCCGTCCAGGGTAAGGCGCGAGGCATGGTTCGATGGTGGAGAGGGGGGTGTAGCTGCGTGGAGTCTTTAAAAGTGAGCCAACACATTTGTCTCTTTGCTAGTGTGGTATGGGTTAAAACAGTGCTACTGATAAGTTTTGATTGTACAGTACTTTCTTAAGTTAGGGTATCAACTTGTCTCAAGTTTTCGAAATTCGGGGATAGTCACTCAAATGAA
>NW_003303635.1:83666-90863 GCF_000142945.1 Phytophthora infestans T30-4
CCGCCCGTTCCCATATTTTCCCCGCTTGGTCGGTTGCCGCCCCCACCGAGTCTTTAGCAGAATCGCATTCCTGGGTACGGCAGCGGATTAAAGCATGTAGTTAGCGCACAAGAAGCTGAAATGAACAAAGTTCAGATCGTAGCGAAGGTAGCCGTCGAGGGAAAAATCTCCGAGCCTCTGCATTACGTAGCCAGACGTTCCTGGGCTCTGTTCGCGCTTGATCTTTCCTCACCGGATCGAATGCCGTCTGAACAACAGAAAGCAAAAATCAAACTGAATTCACAACCTTTAGCTACTGCTGGGCCTCACACAACGCCTGGGGCCCGTTCCCGCTACGAGGGACTTCTCTACTTCAAGTGACGACAGCGTCGCCGCCTATACACGGCAGGCGTCCGACCAGGACTCCGGAAGTGTCCAGAACAGCCAGCACCTGGAGTATACAGAGCACCTGGAGTATACAGTGTACATGCACTAGCACTGTATACAGCCAGATCACTTCCCCCCTCGCGTCGTGTGTGGGTGCATCAGCGCGTCTGGTGATCATGGTCTTCCGGGACGCCTTCCACGTGAAAGACGTCGGGGAACGACTGGTGCCGGTGGCGCGACCAGGCCAAGCGCCGTCGCCATGCTGGCGCGAGCCCGATCTTGAGGCACAGCATCAACAAACTTTTGGAACAGCACAGGCACATCGTGCTTGATGGTCTCGGCAGGTTCCCATGAGGCCTCGATTTCATCGAGACCGATCCATTTGACTTGGACCTCCCATCTGTGGGTCGCTGGGCTGAGGCGGCAGGCAAGTAACGCGTCCACCAAGTGCCCACCTTCGCCATGGATCGCTTGTTCAATCATGTCTTCGACTGCGCCACGTTGAGAGTCTCGATACAGCTGTAGGCCCGAGGCGTGACGTAACGTAACAGTAAACGGTGCAACCAAATCCTGCACCTTAAAGGTGTAGTCGTTGATGGCGTGGACGATGCGTTTCGGTCCACGCCAGATCAGCGAAAGTTTGTTGCGCTGGTTCCAGTCGTCGTTGCTGCCAACACGTAGTCACCGACGCTGAAACGTTGGAGTTTCACTCCTTTCTTCTTAGCATGACGCTCCCGCGCCGCACGCCGCCGCTTCTCGCTGGCGCTCGTCAGCTCGTGGTGCATCCCGTCGAGTGAAGCTCGGACACCTTCGATGTGCTTCTTGAGCTCAGCGTCGACCATTCTAGGCTCGCTTCAATAGCTTCACGAGGGTGGAGGATACCGCGGAGCTGGGAACCCCCAGGTAGCGCTGTGAACGCCGTGAGTGGGCAGACACCGCCTAGACGGTCAGCCGGCATCCCATTTAAGGCCGCCTGCACCACCGGAAGCAGACTTGGCCAATCGGTTACCAGGAGCTTTTTTTCACTTGCTAACGCCTTCACGCAGCGGAGGACCTCTCGGTTTACCACCTCCACGGTGCCATTGGCCCAGGGGGTGTACGCCGTCGTGAAGTGATGCTGAGCGCCCAGAGCACGCTGGAGCCGCTCCACCACTTGGTTCTTGAAATGGGGTCCCTGATCGGAAACCCACTGCGAGACAACGCCGAACCGCTTGAACCAATCCATTAAACTTTCGTAGACTTGGTCACTCGTGGCTGCGACGCATGCCACGAGTTCCACGAACCCGGACATGCCGTCCTTCAGTACTAATACATACTTGACTCCGCCGACCGCCTCAACCATGGATAGAAAATCGAAATGGAGCAACTCGTTCGGCTTTGTTGCACGTAGGGTCTCACCATACGGACGAGGGATCTTCCCAGTGACTGTGGTCATGCAATGCAAACAACCATTAGCAAAGGACGCCACATCTTGAGCTCTCGTCGTTTAAACGAATAGATCCGACAACGACTTAGCTGTGGTGGTCGCGCCACGATGACCGCTTGCGCCTACGTGTGCCACTACACACAGACGCTGTTGCAACTCAACAGCATCATCAGGGATCCACAGACGACCGTCTGGGTCGACGACAACTTGGCGTTCCTCGTTGAGCGTCAGATTCGCTGGCAACCCGCCCGCCGCGCACGCTGCATCTTGAACGCGTTTAATTTCGGCCTCGGTCGGCCACACGAACTCAGGTGCTTCCAACGGCGAGACGCGGTCAACGACCGCTAGTCGCGACACTCGCATTGCGCCTCGGGCGTCCCTGGATGAAGGTCCCGCGCCCCATCGACTGAGAAGGTCGCCCCAGGCATTCACCTCGCCCGGGACATGCTCGATTACGTACTTGAATGACATTAGGGATAGAGCCCATCGCTGGAGTTTGTCCGCTTGATACCGCGCCATTGCTCCATCCGTACCCAAAGGGTTGAAGATATACACCAAATTACGATGGTCGGTATAGAGATGAAATCCTCCTGGTCTCATCAGCAAATACTCTAGGCGCCGGGTTGCCTCAACAATCGCGAACGCTTCCTTCTCAATTGTCGGCCAGCGACTAGCTGCGCCTACGAATCGGCCGCTCAGGAACGCGAGCGGACGGTGATTCTGTTCTGCAAGCGGTAGCTGGAGCTCCTCCGGCTCCAGCTGGGTAGCCACCGCCCCCCAGTAATCGTGACTCGCGTCCGTGTAGATACACACCTCGGCCTTCGCGCGCGGGTGAGCCAACGGCACCATCTTGAGCAGCGCCTGCCGGACCGTTGTGAGGGCAGCTACATCTTCGTCACGCCATCCGACGTCGGCCAACAGGAGATTTGACAACTTCGCCTTCTTGCGAGAACCAGCCGCAGCCATAGCGCGCTCCAGGACCGCTGACAGCCGCGCTGGCAGGCGGTTATATTCGGGAATGCCCTGACGCATCCAATTCACCGCACATAAGAACTGCTGCAGGTCGCCAGCCGTCATTGGTGCTTGCATGTCGACCAGTCCCTGTACCCGTTCTGGGCAGTGGCGCACGCCATCTGCCGAAAACAGCTTCCCGCACCACTTGGCTTCCTTCGTGAAGAACCGGCACTTCTTCGCATGCAGTTTCAATCCGAAGTGTTCACACCGCCCTAATACCTTATCCAACAGCACGAGCAAGTCGTCCTCGGTCTTGGCGTAGCCTAAGATGTCATCGAGCCAGGCGAGTATTCCCTTACCGAGGAGATCGCCGAATATCTCTTCGATGACCCACTGGCAATACGCCACTGCATCTGTTGCTCCCATGGGCACGCGTCTGGGTGTATACACGCCGCGGTGCGTTACAAAGGAGTACAGTTCCTGTGAGTCCTCGTGCAGCGGGAGCTGCCAGTATCCACGAAACCAGTCGAGCAAGAAGAAGAACCCGTATCCTTCCAGCTCGCCCACAACCACCTCCAAGACCGGCATTGGCCAGGGCATCGGCTCCGTTTGGTCGTTCACCGCCCGAGTATCAACGGTCATTCTTGGATCAGCATTTGGGTCGATGTCCTGTTCCTTTTTACGCACGATTCTCGGCGCCGAGCACCACACGGATCGATGGTTCATGTAGATAACGCCAGCTTCCTCCAGCGTGGACGTGTGACGGTCGAGGAACAGCCGATCATTCGGCGAATATCGACGAGGTTGGCACTTAACCGGCTTAGCATTGGGCTTCAAGCGCACTTGCAATGGCGCGACCTTCACGGGAGGATCGTAGCCGAACGCCAGTCGAAAGTTGTCTGCGCGCACGGCCAAGATTGCCCTGAGCTTTATCTGTCCCGGTGCTGATAAGCCAGCCGTGGCCGCAAGTCGCTGCGACTCTTCGAGTTGGTCAATGACGGCCTGTAACGCCGACAGCTTCATATCCGGCAACGCCGTTCGCGACTCGTACCAGTCGACATCATCGTCAGCCTGCGTCTCAACCACGGGATCCCGCGCGGCCAGCTGCACTCGGCTCATACGCTGCAGCGCCGATGGCTCCACGTCAGCTCTCGTCTCCATTTTTGAGACAATCCTCTCGAGTTCCCACTCAGGCTGCACGTTCCTCGCGTTAGCCAATATAGTATCCGTCGAGTAGCCGAGCGTCTGCATAACCGGCCGACTGACCGTCAACTCGAGCTCTTGGTTCCCTTTTCAATCCAACAAAGTAAATTCCTAAGCATGAGCGGCCCGGCCGTGGTGCTGAGCAACACCTCAGCAAACTTGACAGCTCGTGACACGGTAACACGACGGCCACCGACGGGCAATAGGTCGCGGGCTTGGATGGATTCAATCTGGGGCGAGGCTCCACGAAGAACAAGCGCGTTGATTGCTCCACTGGTTACCAGCGACACGTCCGCCCCGCTGTCGAGAAGAACTGCTTCGATTCTCAGGCCATCGACCTGAGCCTCGACAGTGCCTGTGTCTTCACTCTCCCTACGCTTTGTCCGGACAGGCGTTTCCTTGATGCGGCGCATCTTGGCGCCTTCAGTCGAAGAGAACAGCTTTCGCAACAGCTCAGAGGCCTCCTCGGGCGACGCCTTTGGACAGTCCCGAGCTTGATGAGCGTCGCTCCCGCATTTGAGACACGCACCGGCTCCTCGCCGATGCGGCCTCCCATCTCCGGCAGACGTTGAATCTCTTCCTGGTGGGGGTGTCTGGCCACCCCGCTACCAGCGACACCATCAGCAGCGGCAGCACCGCTCCCTTGGCTGTAGTGACGTCCACTTCCACCACGATCACTGGCGTTGTGGCCCCGGCCACCGCCTCGACCACTGGACCGTCCACTATTTGATCCTCCGGATGTGCCGCCACTGTGTCCACCAGAACTTTGCATTGCGTGTTCCCACGTCATGAACTCCTTCATGAGCTGGGTCACCCACTGGCAGAAGGGCACGACCCTTCGAGCGCAACGTCTTGTGCTCGTGGAGACTGAGCTTTGTCGTGATCACCGCCTTGAATCCTTGGGGTTGCAGTGCGGGCCACCATGTACTTGACGAGCCGGCGCTGCTCGTTGGCGAACGCCACGTCGGTTAAATTGAAGCGCTCAAGGATCGCGGTCATGTCGGCCTGGAGGCGCATCATGCGGCTCTCCGGCTCGGGCATCGACGTGTTCATCTTCAGCTTAGTCATGGCCGCGTCCACCGTGGCATAGTCGACGATCGAGGCCACATTCGCTTGTTTGAAGTATTGGATCCACTCGTCTTCCGTGATCTGTTCGGGGGGCTTCCCGAAGGTCCAACGAGCGATAAGCCGCTTCGTGCCGCTCTCAATACACGCACCCACTGGCATTGCAAACGCGCCAGTCCATTGGGTCTGCAGGGCATTAACTGCTGCAAGATACGTTTTGTATGCCTTCATGAAGTCCCTCCGGTCTTGCATGGTTACACCCTTGTATCTGGGAGGCTGGGGAAGCGCTGGCGCTGCCGCAACGCGCCCTTGGCTTGACCGCGGGCTTACCGTCGGCATGCCTTCATCATCCGCCTCGTCCGGGCCCGTCGCTTCCGTGAACGGGTTCGGGATTTGTAATGGAGACCCGGGGACCGCGCCGACCCGACGCTCTGCAATTACATTCTTCTGGTCTTCTCTTCGAGTTCGTCCATTACGTCTTCTTTCTTACTTGCCATCTCGCGTCACACAACGCGGAGCTTGAGCTCGAACTGAGCAAGAAAGGTAACTAAAGTTAACTTTGATCTTTCCTCACCGGATCGAATGCCGTCTGAACAACAGAAAGCAAAAATCAAACTGAATTCACAAACCTTTAGCTACTGCTGGGCCTCACACAACGCCTGGGGCCCGTTCCCGCTACGAGGGACTTCTCTACTTCAAGTGACGACAGCGTCGCCGCCTATACACGGCAGGCGTCCGACCAGGACTCCGGAAGTGTCCAGAACAACCAGCACCTGGAGTATACAGAGCACCTGGAGTATACAGTGTACATGCACTAGCGCTGTATACAGCCAGATCAGCGCTGAATGTGACCAACATGGTACGTCTCGGCACAGGGCAGGAGCCATACGGCTCCGCTGCCATCGCCAAGGTGAGGGCTGCTAAGGCATACAGTTTTGTTGTCTCTGCTTGGTCGGACGTGGTGATTGGGTGCTATGCTGCTCTTATCGATGAAGAAGGCCCTGTCAGACTTTGGCATGTACTCTACAATGACTATGGCCGTGGGCCAGCCGTGAACACTGTGGTGGTGCGGTCGCAGATTTATGCTCGTCGCCTGAGCTGCCATGAACGAGTCTCTGTTTACGTCAGAGACATACTACATGTAGCAATGTAGCGACGCCTATTCCAGGCAGGCAATGGTCTTGAAGAGCACGAGGTTGCCAAGGTCCTGCTAAACAACGCGTCTGATGAATACCCACGCATTACATCAGACATGCAAAGCAACTAAACAATTGGTCAAGTATTCAACTCACTGTAGCAGATGTGCGCTGGCGCTTTGAGAATGCAGAGCAGACGGAGCGTCCCTACGAAGGAGACATCAGTGAACTCGGTAGTCGTGATAGACGGGGTATTGCTTGCCCTTGTCAAAGCAGCTCGGTGCAGCGCTACCGTGGGCAGAAGCTAATGGTAACCAAATATCATATGATATTTTTGACAGTAATAATACTACTTTCGAAATTAAATAGTAATAGTAACTCATTTTTGCAAAAATTAACATAATATTCTAGTATTAACTCGGAGAACTGAAAAATAGTTAGATACTACATATTATTTTATGATAATTTCCCACTTAAGTACGTTTCTTGCCACCTTACCCTCTGTAAACCGAGCGGAGCCAAATAACTTTTTCGATCAGGTTCTAGAAAAGCAGTAGGCTTTAAGACTGACAAGTATTTGCTCTAGTATTTCACTGTGACACAGACAAAGGCGATCGAGATGGAAAACTGCAAACGCTTGCAGCTGTTTAACGTTGATAGAGCGAAAGCAAGACATTTGTTCTTGTACTCTACCGATCTCCTCGTGCGTCTATTAAACCTGCTGTCTGTGGCGCTAGATTAATGCGCTCAGCAGTGCCAACACACGACGCCAACCTTGCCGTCACTCTCACAATTGTCCCTCCCTCACGGTTGATTAGTAATACTTCAGCTAGTCGAGCGTTAACGACATCTGATTGGTTCATAAAGCCCGATTACGCAATCTTTGGAAAAAATAGTGTCGTATTAACTAATATTATGTTGATATTTAATAATATCACATTGTCTCAGAAGAAAATATTAGGTGATATTTTTTTATATTATATGGTATACAGGTGATATCTTCAACGATATTAACTTCACCGATTTTGGAGTAACCATTAATCCCAA